>NW_019265467.1:377647-454360 GCF_002742605.1 Olea europaea var. sylvestris
TGTGTATAAATGAAAATATATGTATGTTAAAATTGAAATATTACCTAGATGTTTTAGAGATTTGAGAAACTTAGAAGTAAAATTGACAGTTTAATATTTACTGATTACTGAAAGTCAAAATTTGAAAGAAAATATAAGATATGTGCTTACTGTGAGATGTATGGTGGCAAGTTCCATGTTCTTCCCAAGTCGGTGATTTGCTTTGTGAATCTTATGAAATCTTCCTTGAGTGACCAGATTGGAGATTTTCCTAGGATAGAGCGTTGTTGCAAATTGGGGTTGATCTTTCCTGTGTTCAGCTTGACTTCACTTAAAACTTTATTGATTCAGCACGCTGAAGCGAAGTTTATTTGAATTTGGTTTCATTTCCACGACTTTTTTATTACTATTTTCTTATCGCCAAAGAGCATGTTCAGACGTGCGCCAATTTTTTCCAGCAACTGGAAATTTGGGACTAAGACGTTAGTTTTTGGAGACTATAATTCTGTTGTAGTCTAACTATTTTTCTGCTCTATCTTTTATTTACTAATTTTTATTTTGTGTGTGTGTGGAGGTAAGAGTTTGGGGCCGTAATGTTGTCAATTTCTTTTTCTTAATATAATTACATGGTGACTGTAATGTTGCCTTCTTCCTTAATTACGTAAATTTCTTGTTATACAGAGCTCTTCAGAAATTATTTGAAGCAAATACGGGAAGAAACGAGTGGAAGATTATTGAGCGTAGCATATCGACCCAATGGGACACCCAACAAATGGTGGTTGGCATTTGCAAAGAGGAAGTTTATGAACATTATTGTACCTTGAAATATACATGTTAATGATGCTACTTCAAGCGTTAATATCGTGGCACGTTTGATCTCGTACATTCGGAAATAATGGATAGGAATAAACAAGAGAGAGTTGTAAGATGTTTGTGCCTTGGTCAACGTCTCATGTTCTAGAAAGTTCTTTAGTTGATACACTATGTTCAACAAACTTCGTCGGAACAAGTGTGGTACAAAACAGATTGTACTCATTAACTCGTCATTGTTTTGTAATATTTTGTAGCTGCTGTTTAACTTGCTTTGGTAGTATGAATATGAAGTTTGTTAGCGAACAAATCATAAGAGTAAGCTCGATCTTCAAATAATTTGATTGTTTTTTGATTGATTTGGGTTCGAGTCCCTTTAGGGGATAAGAGTAATTAAAAAAAAAAGAAAAAAAGAAAAAGAAACCAACAAATTAGACTGGAAGTGGATGGACTCTGAAGAAATTGAGGGATTTTAGTTCAAAAAAAAAAAAAAAAAAAAAAAAAGGTTATGGGGGTCAATGTGACAAAATGAAAAATATTCATGGACATCTCTGCAAGTTACTGTGGATGCTCATCAAACAAGGCCATTGACAGGCTCTGTTGACAAGTCGAGATGTTGCCAACACCTCGACCCTTGATTGTGTATGCACTGGCCCCATGAAATTCAAAATCAAGGGCCGAGGTGGTCTAGGTTTTGTAGCAGAGCTCCATGATTAATGCACACGTCACATATTTATTTTTCAGTTACGCTACTTCTATATTTTTTTTTACAAACTTGGTTGACAATGCAGTCTTGACAACACTATTTTTTAAACCAATGATCAGGTTTCGATAACATCATTGTTATCAATCACATTTATCAACAATTGTACAAATACCTATATTCCTTTGTCTTTTTGTTTCGGCCCAAAATTCAATGCCCGAATATGGGCGCCCATAGGCCATAGCAGTTGATCAGATCTGCCCGAGATCTGCAAATCGTATTTCGCCATGTGGAAGAACCTACGGCCTCATATGGCCCCTTCTGCCGACGCTTCCACGCCTCCTATCCTAACCAAGCAACCAAGAATATCTGAGACAAACTAACCGCAACTGATTAATTCTAGCGTACGCCTCAGTTCACGCTCTAAGCTAAACTGCGCTCTATATATAGTTAGCGCCAGGCCATTACGGCACTCTTCTCCCCCTCTGGATTGGGAAGCGAAATAAGTCTTCCCGTGAGATTTCAGGTGCCTAATACTCTCTCATTGACCATACAAAGAATACATATGCCATCGTATTAGTGCCAATAGCTGTTTAATTGAATTATTTATTTGATAAAATGATTGGAAAATGAAGCGTTCATTTGATAAAATGAAGTATTATGATTGGAATGTGTTTTTGGCTTCGTTGTTCAGATTCTAAGTCGTGTTGTGCTTCGTTAGGAATCAATTTAAGTCGTTGTGTTTGAGCCACTGAGTATAGGAAATACTAGATTATTTGGATCGGATGTGAATGTATTAATGTACATTCTGTGGACGCCTCGCCTGCTTATTTATTAGAAAATATAGTGATTTACAAGCGAATGTAACACGTTTTCAATTGCTTGGTGATTCTTAGATACTTTTGATGAACTTTTTGGGATCAAAGAATATATGTTGAAGATTTACAAATTGCGTCCCCTGCCTATTTATGTTGATGATCTTGTCTTGTCATTGGATGCAGTGGATTGTGTGATTTATGTCGATTGATCATGTTGAAGAATAAGGGGAAAGAATTGTTGTTTGTTCAGTGGTTGCTTTTGTCATTTGTTCTATTGAGCTGCATAAACCATGCCCATGCTGGTGTGACAAGTGCATTTGTGCGTCATGAGTGGCCATCAGTTGATATTCCACTTGACAATGAAGCTTTTGCAGTTCCTAAAGGTTACAACGCACCACAACAAGTAAGTTTTAATATCAATGAAATGTGCGATCCGTTTTCTGTTTGTCATTCTAACTCAGATTTATTCTAGTTTCACTTTTCTGCCTCATTGGCACAACTGGTTCTGAGAATATTGTTAGGAATGAATGTAAAGTGCATCTTTGTTAAATATATTATTCACTCAGTGCAAGGCGAAGTATTATGATATATAAGCATACATAAAGATACGGCATTCAGCGATTTGGATTATTTGATCAACTAGTAAAATCCTCTATAACTCCAGATACGAAGACTGATGTCTATTAGATAATTTCCTGGCAAAATTGGTGATTAGTTGTCAATCAAATAGCTTTTATTGCACAAAGACGAGATGTTTTACACGTTTCTATGATGCTTCGCTGACATTAATCTTCTTGTGTAGGTGCACATTACACAGGGTGACTATGATGGGAAGGCTATTATAATCTCATGGGTAACAACTGACAAACCAGGGTCCAACCAAGTCCGATATGGAATGTCAGATGGAAAGTACGATTTTACTGCAGAGGGGACCGTGCAAAATTACACCTTTTACAACTACAAATCTGGATATATACATCAGTGTCTTATAGGTGGTCTTGAGGTATAAGAAACGAGTTGTGGAATTGGCTATAACATCATTCTCTCCACTCTTGTCAAATTGAAAGTGGTACTTGACTCTTTAAATTATTAAAAGAAAAAAAAAATAGTGCAGAAATAAATGGTTGAAGTCAGATAATATACATAATTCCTGGATATCGGTGGTCAATGGAAAATAAAATGTACATAACACTCTTCTTATCGTCTGTTATACTTTTTTTTTTTTTTTTTGCTTTTTCCTGTTCCCGTCCTTTTCTTCATCTGTTCTGTGCCTTAGTTTTGTCTTCATTCTTTTCAGTATGACACTAAATATTACTACGAGATTGGGGATGTCAATTCAGCCAGGAAGTTTTGGTTTCAAACACCACCAAAAATTGATCCAGACGTTCCTTACAAATTTGGAATAATAGGTGAGAAACATATGTTTCATTCTCTATTTTGAAGAAAAACAGCTTTATATCATGATAAAATAAGCAGCATTGTTTCTTGATATTAGATGTGTGCTTGTTTTATGAGATCCAAGAGAACAGTGTTGCAAATTTCAAATTTGAAATGTAAAATACAATAAATAAAAATCTGAGAGCTTTTTCAGTTTAATGATGAAAAGCATAGGTATATTTGAGCATTTCCCTATTTGTCGTTTTTACTGTTCATATCATTAAACTTAGCTAGCTTCAATCAAAAGATAAGTTTACTGTCTATCTTTTAAAGAAGAATGATTTTTCATCAGTTGAGAGTGGAATGATTTTTCATCAGTTGAGAGTGGACCATTAAGTTTCCTCCAAAACCAGTTAAATTTTTATAATGTAGTACTTTCCATGGACTGCACATAAGCCAGGATATGATTGATTGGGACAAAATCCTGAATTTTGAACATAGTCATGTGTATTACATTCATATGTTTCCTTTTTGACCATATGGAGCAAAATGATTCACGTCCCCCAGATTTATTAAGAAAAAGGCTCAATTTGTTGTTGTTGAAGATGATGCAGGATATCAGTTATGATATTATTTGCTCAGATGATATGATGACTGAGATAGAGAGTTGCTTAAAATTGGAAATTTTGATATTGTTTAGTAATTTTTAATGATCTATGAAACTGAAAACTGAAAATGTTTGTAGGCACACAGAATTAATAGATTCTTTGCAAAACTCACGGTGATCATAAGGGAATTTACCATTTATTCTAAATGGAACAACCTCTTTGCAGAACGTCTCTATACTTATTTTGATTGGAATTTTTTTTTTAAATTCCTACTGTTTCAGATATTATACGTGGTAATATCTTTCCACTTCATTATGGGGTCTGTATTTACGAATTTTATCAATTTTTGCTTAGGTGATCTTGGTCAAACATTTAATTCTCTGTCGACCATTCAGCATTATATGGAGACTGGTGCACAGACTGTCTTATTTGTTGGAGATCTTTCTTATGCTGATAGATATGAATATCATGATGTTGGTGTCCGGTGGGATTCATGGGGTCGTTTTATTGAACAAAGTGCAGCATATCAGCCATGGATTTGGTCAGCCGGAAATCATGAAATAGAGTACATGCCCCATATGGTAACAGTGTAGAGATAAATAAATTCCAATTTTACTCCGGGGGGTGGGGAGGATTAATTTTCCAAGTATTCTTATTTTATTTCTTACCGGCATTTCGTAGTTTGGTCCATTTTGGAGCTAATGTCTTTTATGCGTCTCTTGAGAATGTTTTCCTTATGACAAGAACTTTACCTGTCAAATGACTTAAATCTTAAATTGGGTGTATATAAGATAATTACTTCTTTCTTTTGTGCTGATCTCAATGACACTTTATGTTCTTGCTTCCTTCATTGCTGTATACCACGTGCAAGACATGGAAAACTAGAGACCTAATTTCTTGTAATTTGAAACAAATTTCTCTTGCATCAATAGTTGGATAATATGAACAGCTAAAAGAAGGAGGCATTTTTCCGTGCATATCTTTGATTATTTTTGCTTTGCTCGGCTTTTGACTACTGTGTTATGTTTTTCCTGTTCAGGGAGAGATAATTCCCTTCAGAAATTATCTTCATAGATACCCTACACCTTATCTATCTACCAAAAGCAGTAGTCCTCTGTGGTATGCCGTGAGACGTGCATCTGCTCATATAATTGTCCTGTCCAGCTATTCTCCATTTGGTATTTCTATTATCAACACGTGTACTTTCTTTTATTTCTTTTGTTTTGGAGACATGACACATTGAATGTTACTATTGAAGTATTCTTACGAATGAAACAGCTATCTTAAAAGAACATTAGTGCAAATAAATGGTCATACCTAGGTCTTTAAGAATTATTTTCCCTTTTGTCTTTTCTCATGGTTCTCTTCTCGGGTTGGAAATTTAGCATATGTTTGGAAAGTGTACACATTTGCTAAAAGTCAAACTACTTTTAACACACAAATATCACCCCTTATCGATTACTAAGTTCTATTTCTTTATAAACACAACTGTTGATAAACACTTGCCAAACATATGCTTAATGTACCAAAGCATGTTCACTGAAGTTTCGTGGTTGATATCTCCACAAATTCCTTTATTCTCTATTGCTTTTCAGGTGTAGTGTACAATATCAACTGGTCAATTATAACAAGTAAATATGCTGAGCAGAAACACAGTCTGATCTCAGTTTGACTTACCTGGACCTTAAACTATTATCACAGTATGACAATAGAAATGATATCTACAATTTTAATGATGGGTTCTTATTGTCTGCAAAGGTGCTGACTTTAGGTATGGTAGGCTCACTGTTTAAGTAGATGTAGATGATTTCGAAGATGTATGTATAAATCTGTATGCCACGTGGAGTTCTGAGTTTTTATAGATAGAGTCTCCAGTTGAATGGTCTTTGCGTTATTTTCGTTGTCTTTTCTTCAATTCTATACCTACTTAGTTTTCTTATTTCTCCACCTCATGGCAGTAAAATATACACCTCAGTGGAGGTGGCTTGCGAAAGAATTGAAAAGGGTGGACAGGGATAAGACTCCTTGGCTTATCGTCCTGATGCACGTCCCAATGTACAATAGTAATGATGCTCATTTCATGGAGGGGGAAAGCATGAGAGTAGTATTTGAGAGCTGGTTTTGCCACTACAAAGTTGACATCGTCTTTGCTGGTCATGTCCATGCTTATGAAAGATCAGTAAGCCTAATTTTTAAGTCTTCCCTACCCCACACGCACCAAAAAAATGAAAATAAATAAATGAACAATGTTACGTACTCCTACGGTGTCATTGGATATTGCAAGTGGTATCTATCCCATGGAGCTATTGCAAGTGGTATGTATATCCCATGGAAACCTTTTTCCGTACATATTTTTGAGTCCGGTGTCCTGCTAAGTAATGATGGTTTTCAAGTTAAAGATGTCTAACCTTGAGCCATTCTTGGATGAACTAATAGAGTAAAACCCGAACATTCCATCATAGATTTTCAGTCCATCCGGAAAAACTAGAATAGTGGAATGTTTCTTTTCAACTTTAAACCCATATGTGCTTGGTGGCTATGTCTAGACTCAAAATGTGTATAATTATATGCATTGAGGTGTCTACTCAAAGCCTATGAAAACAATGCTCACATTTGATTTCTGCCGTGTTTCAATGATGCACTGCAATAGTTCCTCTTTTGTTGAGTTTAAGTTGTACTCTTCTTCATCTCAGTATCGTGTCTCCAACATACACTACAACATATCAAGTGGTAGTCCCTTTCCTGCACCCGACAAGTCGGCTCCTATCTATATAACTGTCGGTGATGGAGGAAATCAGGAAGGTCTTGCGCAAAGGTAAAGCTTTTTCTTATTAGAAAACCATCCATGATACTTGGTTTTATAATAACAAAAATGTAACGCATCTGCAGATTTAAAGATCCCCAACCCGACTATTCTGCTTTTCGGGAAGCCAGTTATGGCCATTCTACATTGGAGATTAAAAACAGAACACACGCAATCTACCATTGGAACCGAAATGATGATGGCAAAAGAGTACCGACAGATTCATTCGTGTTACACAATCAGTACTGGTAAGCATGCTTTCAGACAGTAGCTAAATGCTGAAATTTCTCGGACTCATTGAAACAGAAGGATTAAAATTTCTGTCCTAAAGTTCATTAGAACTTGGATACTTCTGTTATCTTCAGAACTGTACCTATGAGGAAGAAAATTGGAGTAGTTACTTTTAACAATCTTCTGCCATCAAATGTTCACACTTTTTCAGTTTAACTAAATACAAAACATGAAATATTTGGAACAGTATAATTTTCCTTTTTCTTTTTGTTATTCAAAAGCATATCCAAAAGAAAGCACAATTCTGAAAGGTCAGAATCTCATTCCATAGGCCACCATGAAAGTGTACTAGCATATAATCGAGTTTCATGACTTATTATGAAGATTATGTAAAAACATGAGTGTGTGGTGATGCAGGGGACAGAGTCGACGGAGAAGAAAACTGAAGAAAAACCATCTGCACTCAGTCGTCAAGAATTTACCGCGAAGTGAGAGGTTATGAATTCACATGCTTTTCGTCGGGATAAGCTACGGCAGTTGTCCCGTCAACAGATGACAATTCTTTCTACCATCAGTGATGAGTCTGTTGCTTATTTGCAAGTACCGATGTATTCTTCATTGATCATGTCTGAGAAGGACATTAATTGGAATGTGCTACAATGTTGTAATAAACTTACGATGTCTTTGTTGAAATGTGCAACAATGTTTGAAATAAACTTGCCCATTTGTGTTTTCTTTGACATTCAAGAACGAGTAAGGGGATAAGCTTTTATGGATTATCAGAAAAGAGAGAGAAAAGGAAAAGAAAAGGAAAGAAAACAAAAATTAATGTATACTAATATGCTTGAAACAATTACTTAGGCCCTGTTTGAGCTCCATTATTTTCCCATTAAAATGAAAAATATGATCGTTATCCATCACATCAAATCATTATATTTGACTTTTTACCTTTTGTATGGGGTCCATAACGATTATATTTTGGGTAATTGGCGCAAAACATCCTTACCTTTCGAGGTTATTGTGGAAAACGTCCATACATTTCATTTTTTGGCATTTTTGCCCTTATTTACCACCTTTCTTGCGATGAAGGTCCTTTTCACTGTTTTTTGACGATTTTGCCCTCTATTCAAATAAAAGAAAAAGAATAGAATAGAAAACAAAAGAATTAATTGCAACTAATACCCCAAAATTTCAAAAAATTACAAATTAGTAATAAATATATGAGTTAATAGCCCAAATGGTTACTAAACTTTGCCAAAGGTCCAAAAAGGTCATTGAACTTTTTTAAATACAAAAAGAAAAAAAAATCAAAAAAACCAACAAAAAAATTGAAGAAACGGGCCCCACCAACAAAAAAAAGGACCAAAAATAATAATAATAATAAAAATAAAATAAGGAATGTGAAAATGGAGGAAGGTGAAAAGTAAACCAAAAATTATTTTTTATTTTTTCAATCGTACATTTTTAATCAAAATTTATTGAAAATTTTATTTTTAGCAAAACTAATCTGTATTTTTTTTCTTTATTTTTAAAAATAAAATTTTCAATAAATTTTGATTAAAAATGTATGATTGAAAAAATAAAAAATAATTTTTGGTTTACTTTTCACCTTCCTCCATTTTCACCTTCCTTATTTTTTTGTCCTTTTTTTGTTGGTGGGGCCCGTTTCTTCCATTTTTTTTTGTTGGTTTTTTTGATTTTTTTTCTTTTTGTATTTAAAAAAGTTCAATGACCTTTTTGGACCTTTGGCAAAGTTTAGTAACCATTTGAGCTATTAACTCCTATATTTATTACTAATTTGTAATTTTTTAAAATTTTGGGGTATTAGTTGCAATTAATTCTTTTGTTTTCTATTCTATTCTTTTTCTTTTATTTGAATAGAGGGCAAAATCGTCAAAAAACAGTGAAAAGGACCTTCAGCGCAAGAAATGTGGTAAATAAGGGCAAAAATGCCAAAAAATGAAAGGTATGAACGTTTTCCACAATAACCTCGAAAGGTAAGGATGTTTTGCGCCAATTACTCATTATATTTTTCATTCTCATTTTTACAATAATGTGGCTCAAACGGGGGCTTAAAAGTAAATTTGACTTTTAAATTTAGCTAACCATGTTTTTCTCCACTGTTGCAAAAACAAAACATATAAAAATAAAGTTGGAGTATTCTCCACTCATCTATTTTCTCCTCATGTTCTCTCCATTCCACTAAAGAACATACCATGATCTCTCCATTTGATAAATTTATTAATGGTTATTAAATACCAATAGTAAGAAAAATAATAGTGAATTTCATGAAATACGTGGATAAAAATGAGTAGTAGTTTGAAATTAATATTTAATTTTGATAGAATCTATAAATCAATTTATAAATTATCTCCAAACGTGGCTTAAGCTCCTATGTTAATTGGATGAGTCATATTTGGTGTGAACAAGTCCCAGTACATTCAACGCATGCAGAACTTAGTAGTAACACTGTAACAGTTAACATTATGCTTATTTTAAATGGTTGAATACCAGCTTGCTCATTTCTCTAAGTTAGAGACTAACATACAATTCAGTCAAAAGGTTGAAGACCAACAATGCAACTTTTGAAATTACTACTCTACTCGTTTATGTGCAAAAAAAGTCCTGTCATATATTTATTTACTAATTACTTTTCACTCAAGTTAACATTTTCTTCAATAGCTTCCTTGTAATCATATTGCAGTAATAATTTGATTCTCAATAAATATTGAGCTCAGATTAAAACTAATCAAAAGTAAATACTTAAACAAACACTTTTATCCTTAGAACCAAGCAGTGGGTTCCGAACGAGAATAGATACAATCATATCTCATCTATTGACACATCAAAAAGTCTAGAGTGTAATTGGTCGAGTGACAACTATTACATTCTTAATAGAGTAGGGCGTCAACCTGTTATTCTATGGTTGTAGATAATTATTTTCTCAATCAACATAAAAAATAATATACTCTTTACTAACTACACACTTTTATATTTCACTCATTAATCAAATATGGGATGCTCGGGCATTGATCGAGAAGGATGTTGTTTTCTGATGCGCGTCAATACTATTAGCCACTGCTCTTATAATAGACACAAACTCAACGGCAAAATCCATTTCGCGTAAGAGTTTGGAACCCAACGCCTCCCTTATCTCTCCAATCGAGCAGCAGATCAATCAATCTTTCATACCTTCCCTCTTGTGTTTGAACTTGACCTATTTATGCATACTTAAACTATAATGCACTTTTCTCTTTTCTAGAAATAAACAAAATTCTATTATTTATCTAATAACTTTAATAATGTTTTGTATATTAAGAGGTATATGACAACATCAATATTATCTTTTGATTATTCTATTCAATTTCTTATGAAACCAAAATTACTTAATTTATTCTCAACAATAAAACGTTAAAGAAAAAGAGACAAGACCAAACAAAGATAGATATATGTAGTATTTTTTTGTAGATTTTAATTTTTCCTCTTAATAATATTTAAGTAAATATTATCTGTCATTTTTAATGCTACCTGTTTTTTAAGTGTGGTCCAAAAATACCTGCCAAATTTTTTATATTAATTTATGCAAAATGCTGACGTGGTGTTTGGATGGAATCAGAAAGAGAAACTTGTCACCAGACATAGGACAAATTCCAGTAAACGAAAAATGAACAAATAATGCCATGTTTGAGCCACATTTTTAAAAAAAAAATACATTCTTAAATAGTGATTTGACATAATTTCAATAACATATTTTTTAATAAAATAATATTATACACAAATTCAAAATTTTTCTTTATTTTTTAACTATACATCTTCCATCAATACACTATTTAAAAATACATTCTAGAGAAAATAATGTGGCTCAAATAAGGGCTTAAGTCTTAAGGATGTCCGTGCCAAAAAAAAAAAGTTGGGATTTTCCCCCAAGTACGGGGAAAACTTATAGAATTTATACAGGATTTTGAAATGGAAAAATCCTGTCCATTTGTGCTTTATATTTTTTTTTCTATTTTTGAATGATATTTTGAAACCCGTGTTTGTGAAAAATTTTCTATGCAAAAACCCTATACTTATAGCATAACCCAAAAAGTTGAGAATAGATAAGATATTACAAAAATGTTGGTACGAAAATTAACAAAAACTCGAAATTTTATTTTAAATGAGTCTTGACTATATCTAGATCGGATCTTGACAAGATTAAACAATAATTTGCACTCTAATAATATTTCATCTTGATTTCCATCATCAACAAAAAGATCATTCTATTTAGATTCCATTATGATTATGGGAATTTATGATTAGGTGGAAGAGTGATCTAAAATTTATCCACCTCATAAATTGAATTTGGAAGTATAATTGTGATTTGTTCTTTATTATTTTATTTAAATAGAATGGTAAATTTGTCATTAAACAGCTTTTAATTGAGAGAATGTATGAAAATGATGATTTCGCAATATAATGTGAAAATAATGGTGAAAATGTCAAAAAATAAAATGTATGAACGTTTTGCACAATAATATGGAAATGTAGGGACCTTTTGTGCTAGTTACCATTTTAATAATTTATTTGGACCATTTGCAGTTTTTAAAAAAGTTTGGTAGTATAATTACAATTTGTTTTTAATTTTCTTCTTTTTTTTGAAAAAAAATAAATAAGAGGATATATTTGTCATTTTACATTCTTTTCTATTGAAAAAACGACCTTTGCTGCAAGGAAAGGGGAAAACGCCAAAAAATAAAAAATAAGGACATTTTGCACAACAACATTGAAAAATATGAACGTTTTGTGCTAATTTCTTTTTTTTACCACCCTTGACCATTTACACTTTTGAAGTAAAGATTGGACATGTTTTGCTTTTGAGACACCTCATAGGTTAAATTAACCACAATTAATAAAGACGGGTATCTAAAAAAGCAAAAGACTATCGTAATATTTTGTAAAGTAAATATATCATATGATTCATTAAAATGAACGTATCAAGCGTGACCACCTAGATTGATAATTTAGTACCACCAATTTCAAATAGCGTAATTCTATCTACTATTCATATCATGACACAAAATCAAATACAAATTTGTTGTAATACAAATTCTTCTTGTTTAAGGAAAGTGTTTTAAGGGTCTCTTTTCAATTTCAATATACTAAAAATTTTATCATTCACACGTATCTGCTTGATAAGCTTTTAAAAGACACTTTTTAAGTAAAGCCAGGCTCTTTTTCTAAAATACACACTAGGCCCATGTTTGGGAGTGATTTTTCACTCCAAAAATTTAATTTTTTTAATTGTTATTTTACTATTACAGTAGCAATTTTTGACTTCTTCTCTCACAGCCGCCCTCACTTTTCTTTTAATAATAAAAAAATCAATTCTCAAAATCACAACCGAACATGTCCTAAATCTACTATCGAATCTAAAATAACTCCATGGTTACAATTGCAATAATCCTTATCTTCTAGTTAAAAAAAAATGTTGAACCCCAACTTTGAAGGCCCCCATCGCCCGACCCTTAGAGATTTGTGAGGGAGGTAAATTGCGAGATGTGCCTTAGTAGGCCAGAAAACAATAGCTGTCTGTACACTGCGCTTACAAGGAGTTCAATTTCATGTTTCAGGAATCGAACCCTCAAATTGCGACTGCCAACAAAACGTGAGATAGTCTCACTCCTATCCTTTGAACCACTGTACTAAATCCCGACGGGCCCTTACCTTCTAGTTTACACTTACACCACGTTGCTCTTGTGTGTCTTTGATTACCTAAGTAGTTATTTCTCTAATTATTATCAACCACACCACCTACATGTAATGTTTTAAAATGCGCATATATGCTTGATGCTTTTTTCAAAACACATCCTTAAACATCAAAGTACACATGCATTTTTGTTAAAAATTCTGTCAAAATTAGCCTAAAAATGCCCATCCCATTTTTTAAACTTTTTTTTTTAAAAAAAAATGCAAATTGAACCAAATAAATACAAAATTATCCCTAACCACCCAAGCCTATGAATTATACATTAATCCGTAGGATTTTGACGTTCAAAAAAATAAAAAATCAAAACAAATTTTTCATAAAGTTGCAAACTATCTACATTGATCTTGAACCTCTTTCTTCTTCAGTCTTTCTCTAATTTTACTAGGAAGTGATGATAGTAATGCACAAGTTTGAATTGCTAATGATTGTGATTTTGAGGAGGAAGTTGACAATGATATTTTACAATTTATAAGAGGTAATAAAAATTCTCGAGTTGAAATAAAGTAATCCGATAAAGATGATTTTGTATTTTATGACACAAACATGACTTGGATGAAAAATGGACGATTAAATTGGAATCGATAAGAGTCAGACAAGATTTATGTTTTTTTAAGCTGTAGTTCTTGTCTAATTTAATTACTCGAACTGATTACTAAGTAATTGGAGTATTTATGATTTTGGGTAATATATTTTTGTTGAAAATTTGAAAAATATGTATAAAATTTAAGTAATTGTACTATATATGATTTTGACCAATTTGTTTATTTATTATTAAAAAATTTGAAGAATACACATAAAGTTCACGAATGTAGTATTTTATTTATGTATTAGTTTAAAATATTTAAAATAATATTAAAAATTAGAAAATGCATAATTATGTATATGTTTCACATAGACATATTCTTGCTTGTAATGCTTTGATACTCGACGGTGACACATTGCCACGCATAACTCGGAACCTTGCCTGCACGAATAATTAAAAATAAAATAAAAATAAAATATGCTATCCAATAATTGTTAAATGTGAGACTGAGACGATTCCTCTCCAGATTCTTGTAAATTGTAATTGTAACTGTCTTTCTTCTCTCTTCAACGATCACCAACTCAAAATTTATTATTCATTAAATCGCTCCAATTCTCTCTTCTTCCTTTTTTCGCTGTAAATTCTGATGTCGACGGAGATTCCAAATGCGTCGGTTCCGGCGACGGCGGCAGTGCTGTATGAGCCGCTGCTTCAGTATCAACGGCAGGAACAGCAGCCGCCACTGGAGCTGCAGCGATCGCAGTTTAATAATACTTCGCAAGTTGCAATTGTTGGGTCCAATCTTTGCCCAATCGAAAGCCTCGACTATGAGTACAAACTTTGCTCTTTCAGTTATACATACACATCTCTCTCTCTCATCTCTATATATACACGTGTGTGTGGATGGGGGTGATATATATGTTCATTGCATTATTAAAAGGAGCATGGATGCTTAGGAGGATCTGGCGAGTGAGTTTTATGTAGTGCAATGACTGCCGCCGTATATATTGAACGCATTGATAATTGACTTTTTTAATTAGCTTATGATTTGTGTTTTGATTGATGCGTTCAAATGAAAATTAACATTTTATCTCGTACTGAAGTGGAAAAATCTCAAAAAATTTGTGGAGTATGATTTTTGTGCTGGAAGAGAAAATGGAAGGCAATTGACTACCTCTGCTTTGTTTTGCTAGTAATTCTATAGTTACCTTTTTTTGTCATGGCAACTGGGAAAGAGAACTTATATATATATTCTTCCATTTCATTTCAGGATTAATTCGACTGTATAGTTCGGCTGGTTTCTTTGAGAAGTCCTGAAAATTTTTAGCCATACAAGTAGGCATTAGTTATGTTCCTCAGGAATTATTGCAAGCAATTGCCTCTGATCCTAATAATTTTTTTCCCCCAATTATATTTGGTAAATACATTTAAAGATTTTGCATTGAGTAAGAAAAATGAAGGATGTAATACGACCATGCTTAGGTGTATGATTTCTTCCCCAATTTACTGATAATAGGAGAAAAATGACACTTACTTTCTTGTCTTCTTGGCCTCTTGTCTTTCTAATCTGACAACTATTTGCAATCTAAATAAATGAATCTTTTCTATGTAGGCTTATCGAGAATGATTTTTTCAAGCAAGATTGGAGGAGCAGAGGGAAGATCCAGATATTTCAATACATTTTCACAAAATGGATGCTGTGTTTTCTTATTGGACTTATTGTCAGCCTCCTTGGATTCTTCAACAACCTTGCCATTGAAAACATTGCTGGCAAAAAATTCGTTATCACCTCCGACATGATGTTAGCCCGAAAGTAAAAGCTCAATTCTTTAAGTTCAAATGTTTGAAGTTATATTGTTTTTGTTAACTTCACTCAACTTTCATATTTTATGAATTTTTTATTTCAAAATATTTCTTTTCCATGTCAAGATGGTATTTTTCCACTCATTTTAGTTTTAGTTAAGTTATAGACTTCGCTACCACTATATTTGCCTGTTTCCTAAAGAATAAAGTTGAGTGGGGATACTGTTTCTGTACTAAATATTTAATTGGTTGTGAATTTGACGACAGGTACATGGCAGCTTTCCTAGTATTTACGTCTTCAAATCTTGGGTTGACATTGTTTGCGAGTTTGATCACTGCTCTTATAGCTCCAGAGGCTGCTGGTTCAGGCATACCAGAGGTTAAGGCTTACCTGAATGGTGTCGATGCTCCAGCAATATTTTCCCTGCGGACCCTGTTTGTCAAGGTATTTTGGAATCCAAGTCATTGGATTGCATTGCATTACCCTCTGTCAACATCTCTGTTTTTCTTACCAGGAGATTATTCTGTAGGAGAATTGCTCGATTACTCAAGAATTTTATATTAATTAGACAATATTGTGTGGAGTGGACATTCTGAGAAACAAAGGTAGGTCTTGACTTAAATTACTTTGATCCAGAACTTGAACTTCCAAGACGAACGTATAAGTAATATAATGGATTATTGGTCCCAATTACAATATTGGGGATTTGAATTTTATTATCCTAATCAAGTTAATTCAAGGAAAAGCCTTACTTGTGCAAGATTCAAGGGGCGTGTCAGTAATGCATTTATGCTTATACATTTGTATAACAAATTTTGACATGCTTCAGCTTCACTGCCCCATTCCAAACTGAACAAACTCAACTCCAATTATTCATCCTGATAACTCTCATTGGCCTACCATTTCTCATATAATTTACACTATTAATGTGCATTTCGTTGCCACCAAGCTTTCCACTTTCCATTCCCTTGACAAGGAGCATATATGCCCAGTTTTAAGTAAGGATCAAGAATTTGGAAATTTCTGTATTTGTTTTAGGGGATAAGTGTTTATATGTTAATTATCGAGTACCATAGGAGGGGCAGCTTGGCACCGAACTTTGTGAATTAATTCAAGCAATTTTTTTCTACAGTTACAGCTAGGGAGACATTAGAAGTGAGAGTATAGACAAGTAAAGTTACATGAGCATCATAAATATGGAAAGCCATCATCCACATTCTATTATCTTATTGTATCTGTCTTCGAGTTCAACTATAACTTCTATATGCCTTCAGCCTGGAGGCTGATAAAATTATATACTTACTGCACCATATTTTTTTGGTATTGGACCACTTTGAATTTTTATTTTATTTATTTATTTATTTATTTTTCCAAAGTTCTTGCTTGAGATCTGACGTCCTTTTCTTATATTTAAACTCAGTACAATCAGTTTTGAGTTTGAGGTCTTACCTGATGGAAATCTAATACACAGATTGTTGGTAGCATATGCGCTGTGTCAGCATCTCTTAATATTGGAAAGGCAGGGCCAATGGTCCATACTGGAGCCTGCATAGCTGCAATAATGGGTCAGGGAGGGTCAAAGAAATATGGGTTGACCTGGAAGTGGTTGCGAGTTTTCAAAAATGATCGAGACAGGCGAGATCTTGTAACGTGTGGATCAGCTGCAGGAATTACTGCTGCTTTCCGTGCTCCTGTTGGTGGTGTGTTGTTTGCTCTTGAGGAAATGGCATCTTGGTATAATTTAAAAGCCCATGATATTTATTTATTTTGTTTATGGTTGTTTTCAATCTCAGTGAATGATTTATATGTATTCTTAACCCCTTTGCTGCAAGTTACACAGGTGATGAGTCCTGTGTTCCTAACACTGACTCAATCTTAACCCTAGATTACGGTAAGCTTTGTTCCGCGGGATCCTATTCCTTTTCTATGTCAGCTCTCTTGTGAGCATGGTTGGTCAACGCTTGATATTCTATGGCATGATATTTCCGTTGTATAAATATATTGGCATGCATCACTAAATGATGTTAATTTCTTTGGTGATTATAAACTATGTGATATTGCAAGATTCCTTTACATGTCAGTCTATTGAAGTCGGTCACTTATGATTTTTTTCTGCAGGTGGAGAAGTGCTCTGCTGTGGAGAGCTTACTTCACTACTGCCGTTGTTGCAATTGTCCTTCGGGCTCTAATAGATGTCTGTTTGAGAGGAAAATGTGGACTATTTGGTAAAGGAGGTCTAATTATGTATGATGTCACCTCGGCAAACATATCTTATCACCTCAAGGATGTGCCTCCTATCCTCGTTCTTGGAATCATAGGCGGCATATTAGGAAGTATCTACAATTTTTTACTAAATAAGGTTCTCAGACTTTATAATTTTATAAATGAGTAAGACTTCAATTTTTACTTTTCATCCTTTGCTTCATTATCTGCTGTTATTATGTGGATCAGGTATCATTTTAGCCTGACAAGTTTTATCACTTCGAGTATTATTCACTATGTTCTTCTTTCTCCATCTCAGAAAAGGAATTGGTTACAAGATAATTTTGGCTTGCTGTATCTCCATTTTCACTTCCTGTTTTCTATTTGGATTACCATGGCTCGCATCTTGCCGTTCTTGTCCATCAGGTGCATCGGAGCCTTGTCCCACAATCGGGCGTTCTGGTAATTACAAGAAATTTCAGTGTCCTCCTGGTTACTATAACGATCTCGCAAGTCTTTTTTTCAACACGAATGATGATGCTATCAAGAACCTCTTCAGCAAAGATACAGACTCAGAGTTCCATCGCTTATCAATGCTAATTTTCTTTGTTACGTGCTTTTTCCTCAGCATATTTAGTTATGGAATTGTGGTCCCTGCGGGTCTCTTTGTGCCAGTTATCGTGACAGGTGCAGCTTATGGACGTTTTGTTGGGATGTTAATTGGTTCGCACTCGAACTTAAACCATGGCCTCTTTGCTGTTCTGGGTTCAGCTTCTCTTCTTGGGGGATCTATGAGGATGACGGTTTCCTTATGTGTAATAATTCTCGAACTGACCAACAATTTATTGTTGCTGCCACTTATAATGCTTGTTCTTCTTATCTCCAAGAGTGTAGCCGATGCATTTAATGGAAATATATATGACCTCATCATGAAATCGAAGGGTTTTCCCTACTTAGAAACTCATGCAGAGCCATACATGAGGCAATTGACAGTTGGTGATGTGGTTACAGGGCCACTACGGATCTTCAATGGCATTGAGAAGGTTGGTAATATAGTTCATGTTCTCAAAACCACGGAACATAATGGGTTCCCGGTTGTAGATGAGCCCCCACTTTCTGAGTCTCCAGTTCTATTTGGTTTAATCCTGCGAGCACATCTTATCACACTGTTAAAGAAGAAAGCTTTCTTGCGAACTCCTACACCAATTGGCCCTGATGCCTTTGTACAGTTTTCCTCTGATGATTTTGCCAAGAAGGGTTTGGGCAATGGTGATAAAATTGAAGATATAGAGTTGTCAGAGGAAGAGATGGAAATGTTCATGGATTTGCATCCTTTCACCAATGGAACACCCTACACCGTTGTAGAGACAATGTCTCTAGCAAAGGCCCTTATTCTTTTCCGAGAAGTTGGCTTAAGGCACCTGTTGGTTGTTCCCAAAGTTCCCGGGGTAAGATTTTTAACCATCAACTTTCTTACTGTTTCCAGTTCTAGTGCTGCATCTGAAGAATTTCACATGCCGATATACTTGATTAATGCAACATCTTGTTGACTGTGATTCTCCTTTTCTGGCTATTGACAGCCATCATACGTTTATAATATCTCTTTTTACAAGGTATGTTTGGCTAAGCTTAAAAAATGTAAAAGTTAATTCTAAGTAACTTTTCTGTTTCCAAACATGTTTGGGCATGTTACTTTCTTCTTACTTTTAGGTGAAAAAGTTACTTATTTCAAAATTAACTCTTACCTAATTACCTTGCCATCAAATACTAATTTCCAACTTTCACAAATGAAAGAATTTATTTAGTTTAGAAGTTATTTGACTTGTATTTTTAAACTTAGCTAAACATGCTTCGAGTTTTCTGCTTTTCCATATAATCCTGATAAAAATGGTTTTATGCTTTCTTATTGAACGACGTTCTATCACAGCTTCTTATGATGCACCACTTCTATGTGCACAAGTTGTCACCCACAAATGTAATGCATATGCATTGCAAGCGTGTTTTTCCGGTGCTTCAATGGTACTTCTAGTTTTCAATTGGTCTTATTGCTTTTTGCAGGGAGTTCCAGTTGTGGGTATATTGACGAGGCACGATTTCATGCCAGAACATATCCTGCATTTGCATCCTTCGTCGGCACGAGGCAGGTGGAAAAGGTTAAGGTTCCAGTTTCCTAGTTTGGGCAGACTTATTAGAGAATTATAGTAAAGCCGGAGTTTTGTGAATAGCCTTGTACGTGCGTGCAGAGTTCCTAAATGACACAACAATATATTCTTTTACATCTTCAATGCAGTAAAGGACCTTCATCAGAATACATCCATTTGCAGTCCGGTAAGTAAAAAAAGGAAAAAGAATTGGTTCTATAATATGAAGCAGCAACTTGAAATTCTGCTTTGTATGAAATTTTCGTAAACCAATTATCTAATAAGTTTTGAGCTTTCTACTAAGAATATCTGCCGCTGACTAGATCCCCAAGGACCGAAATTCTTGCCCAGAATACGCAAAATTAGCAAATGAATCACTTTGCAGACAATCTTAATCATGACTTCAAATAGCTTTTGACCCCATTAAAAGGCTTCAATTGTAGCATGGTTTTTCATTGTACTGAACTTGATCCTTCATCCGCGATCCAAAGTTACGCCCACTGAAGTCCCTTATTTTTTCAGTTAGGCGATTATTGTCGCAATCTTTCTTTGTATTGAACTGCGTTATATATATATATATTACATATTTGTAACTATAAGCATATCGGAAATGCATCACATTATGTTGAATTTCAGCTATTTTTGGTGCTACTACAATGATAAAGTTGGTATAGTTTCAAATTCTTTGCCGAGGTTATGAATTCTGCTTTCCCGCATATTTGGTTAAGAGTAATTATATTATAGATTATATTACTTGTATGTAAAAATGGTATATAAAGGATTACATAAAATGATGTGGAGTGAAAATACTGTATGAAAAAGTTGAATGTGTTTTAAATTGACAAATAATAAAGTGACATGTGGCATAACTTGATGTATATGTAGCAAGATTCTTATATTACTACTACAAAATCGATTGAGTGCAACACAAATAAACCTAATTTCTTCTCTCTCTCTCTCTCTCTCTCTCTCTCTGGCCCCTATTGGCATTGAAGAAGCTTTCTGAAGAAGAAGTTATATGCACACACAGCGGGGGTGTGAAGATATAGAGAGAGGGGGGGCAAAAATAGTTTGTATTTGTGAATTTAAACGCATTTGATTAATATTATTAATTATTTTTCAAATATTTCATGGAAAAATACAACTATCAAAGTAGAGTGTGCAACTTCATCATTAAATGCTTTAAACTTCATACTGCAGTTGAGCACATGTTTGTGAAATCCCTAATTCATAGCATGCGACTTCACTTGAATTGGAGGGAATTGAACGGTAGAGATGAGTCGCGGAGTGTCCGCAATAATGGAGGTGTTTTTGTTTGAATGATTGATGAAAAAATTCTGTTCGAAGCTTTCTCCTTTGTTCAGAGTAGTCTCCTTTGCGGGGATTATTAAGATTGTTGTTTTACCAATGCTGGAAAAATGTGTACACCGCATATTTATTTTTTCATTTATAATTTTTATTGTATTAGGAGATTTTTTTTTTTTTTTTTTTTAGTTTGTGTTGTATTAAGAGTATAATTGTAAATTTATCATGGTATATTTATTGAAATTATATTTTAATTATGGTGTAGTAATTAAATTTTGTAGGACTAATATAATTACCCTTTAGTTAATTGTTATTGTAGCTGTTTTCATGCTTAAACCTCAGTGCGAAATGGTTGAATAACGTTTGACCATTAAGCCCTATTTGACGATCATTATTTGAAATTTTTTTTTACGTACATATTTATTTTTCATCACACATTCATATAATAAAATATTTTACACGTAACTCAAATTTTTTTTTTAACTATACATTCTCTTAAATATTAATATTCAAAATATTGTTTTGATCAAATAATGACCATCAAACAAGGGCTAGGTTTCTTTTTCGGCAAACCCAATTCTAAATTCTATTTTTTAACTTACAAAAGTTACTTTGTTAGAAATTAAACTCTGACTTATTGTTATAAAAAAGTAACTATTAAACTTTGCCAATGTATAAAAGATCAACGAGGAGGATGGATAGTGACGATCCCAACTTTAGGGGGAAATACATGAAATTGACCCAAATACGAGAGGCCATTTTTCAAAATGACCCTTGACTTTTCCAAACATGTGAAACTACTTAAAATACCCTTAAACAAATATTAAAAACAACCTACTTCATAATAAAAATCTTCTATTTAAGTCCTTAAAAAATTAACAAGTAATTTTTCTAAAAATTTGAAAAAATTATTAATGAATAATTATAAAATGGAAAAACCCAAATATAAGAGAAGACCATATAATATAAAAAAGGTTGTTAAAAATAAAAAAGAAATTAAGTTTGAAAAAGAAATTGATAAGATAGGATATCAAGAACAATTATATGCATCACAAGAAATATTAAAATGTTTCAAAGAAAACTTATTAGAAAATTTTGCTAAAGGAATTGTACGATCAATAATCATAAAGGATATACAAGATATCATAGATAAATTAGAAAAAAGGAAAAAAATATCACCAAATACGATATACCCTTTAGAACAGACATAGATATGATAACAGATATTGATATTATAAATTCTCAAACATTATTAGACTTTGAAGAATTACTTAAAAATTTATGAGAAGACCAATAAAAATTACCACAAGCATATAAAAAATTAGTTTTTAACCTTACAATAAGATTTTATACGCTTAATAACAAATAAATTAACTAAAACAAAAAGAAAAGAATTTTTAGAATATTAGAATATTAGATTTGTATTTATTAGATTATTAGATTTTTGTTCGCTCATAGTAGCACCTATCCCGTTGGTATCAGAGCCATAGAGATCATGGGAAAGTATATAAAAATAAATTATCTAAAAGATATTGAAAATAAATAAAATTTATGATTTTAGAAATAATTGAAACTTATAAAAATAGAATCTTTAGAACTAAAAGAAGAAAAAAATATATATATATATATATATTAGGAAGAATCCAAAGTGAAATAGATTTCATAGTAATTTGAAAAAAAAATTAATTATGGAAATCATAAAAATAAATAATTATTATCAATGTATTGAAGAAAAAGGATGTTATATATTTTTCAACCCTATCCCTAATAAATTAAAAATAATAACATTATATGTAACTAGGAATTTACCTAGAGAAAGAAAGGAACAAATATTACATAAATTAATTATAGGATTTATCAAAGATAGACGTACGTATGAAATAATTATCGAAATATTTGAAAATGAATTATACCATAGAGAAATATTTGAATCAACATAAAAATATAATGGAAGAAACTAAAAATATTTAAGAAAGGAAGTTAAAAAGAATAAGATTAATAAATAATAAAATTTTGGATGAATTATTGATACCTGGAGATATAACTAAACCTCAAGAAAAACAAATATTAAAATTAAAATAAGAAATGTATAAAGAAAATGCAAGGTATTATGAAAAATTAAAAGAGCTAACAAATCTTGAAGTTATAAAACAAAAATATGATAAAATGATAAAAGAGTGTAAAAATGCTGAATGTATAACATTTTATTATTGTGAATCAAAAAATCGATAAAATGTCAATCAGTGAACATATGGAAGAATTAAAACATTTAATAAGAACATTAATAAATGATGTATAAGAAATAAAGAATGAAATAAAAGAAGCAAGAAATGATATAAATATATTGAAACTTGAAGTCAGAAAATTAAAATAAAATGAAGAAAAGAATAATAGAATAGATAAAAAATTTATAGAAAAAGAAATAACCAGAATAGGGAAAAAACATATTGAAAGGAAAAATATAATAATAGAAACAGGAAGCATGGATGATGAGTTTAGAAAAAATATATTACCTAAAATAATAGAAGAAGAGGAATCTAGAGAAAAAATGTTACGTAAACAAAAAATTGAAGAAAAACAAGACAAAGAAGATGAATGAAGGATTAGATCTACTTATAGATAATTTTGATCATTTAAGTTTAGAAAGTATAGATGATGAATACCAAATCTTAATGAATAATGGAGGAGGACCTAATCCCGTATGAACCTCTAAACAAGAATTAATAGATCCAGATGAAAGTTATGCTCCTATGTATAATAAACCATATAGACAATTTTATGATAAAATAAGAGATAAACAACCGTCCAAAGGAAATAAATATAGTAATAGATTTGAATTAAATAATAATTATGATAAACCTGTTAACCATGGAGGAACAAAATTAGACTTAGATTGCAAAATAGATACTAAGAAAGCCTTAATAATTTGGGCAGACTCAATGATATTATTATTTTTATATAATAAAGATGATATATGGGAAAATACTGAAAGGAGAATAGATTTTTTAATTGCATCTTTTGAAGGAAACGCAAGAAATTGGTGGGAAGGAATTAGTAGTGATACAAAATCATTAATAAAAAGAAATGTACAAACAGAAATAATAAAGTCAGATAAGTTAGGAATAGAAAGATTAGTATAATATATTGCAGAGGAATTCTTAGGAGAAAATTTGTTAAGAAATTATGAAGAAGAAGCAATACGAGAAAAAGATAATGCAAGAGTTAAGTTAATTAATTTAACAATTTGTGATAAGTGTAAAATTAAAGAATATACTTGTGAATTCAATGAATACTATTGTACTCAATTTTATAGTAATGAGAATCAAGAAGTATATCAAGATATGTATTATAATAAATTACCAAGTTCACGGGGAATATATTTTAAAATAGAATTTGAAAAATATACTAAAAAAATATATAGGAATACCTAGAATATTAGGATCAAGAATAAAATTCTTGTTTGAAAGACTTGCATATATATGTCGACAAAGACAATTACTGAAAAAATCAGGAAAATTAACTAGAATATGTTGTGAAGATATGGAAAAACCTACAAGATGGGAATGTAATTCTGAAAAAAAGAAATAAAAGAAAATATAAAAACAGAAAGTTTAAAAAATACAGAAACTTTAAGAAAAAATACATAAAACTTGGAAGGAAATATTATAAAAGGAAAAATAATATACACAAAAATAAACCTTATAAGAAAGATAAAAAACAATGTAAGTGTTGGAATTATGGAGAAATAGGTCATATAAGCCCTGATTGCACAAAGAAAAAAGTGAGAATATGACAAAAGGATTATTTTGAAATAGAAAGTGAATTAAGTGAAATATCTGATATTGAAAATTATAATAATCAAGAAATATTTATAAGTGAAGCAGAATTAGAAGATTATGGATCAGAAGCTGAATAGAGAAATTGAAGAAATAGAAAATAATAACACAGAAATCCAAGAATATGAGGGAATAGAAGGTTATGGATTAAAAGTGACTTTTGATAATAATAAATTTAAGAAAATACAAAAGTTATCCTTAGATTTGAAAATAGGAAAATGAGAAATTCTAGATAGAATATGGAGAAGAGAAAGAATAGCAATAAATGAATACCATAAGATTGAAAAAACTATAGATGTTAGGACTACTCAAGGAACATATAAAATAAACCTTTTAACAAAAAATACAGTATCAGAATTATTATAAAAAATAAGTAAAAAAAATAGTGAAAAGATCCAATATGTTTATTTAGCAGGAATACAAATAATGTTTAAATCCCTATTTAGGGAAGGAATAAATTCACCATTAACTGTAAGTTTACATGATGGAAGAATTATAAATCTTAAAGATAGTCATTTGGGAACTATAGAAGGAAATTTAGCATACCAAAAGCTAATATTTACTTGTTACCCAAAATATTGTGTCTCATTAAAAGATAAAAATTTTAATGAAGTCTTAGGATTACATTTCAAATTACATAGAAATAATATAATGGAACCAGGAGATCAAATTATGACTATGGAATATAGGGCATTATACACATTTACTAATTCTAATTATGGGAATATTTATTCTAATAAACCATATATAGAAATTCATAAGGAATGTAAGGATATTAGTAAAATAGTGGAACCAAACAAATAAATAAATCTTATTCCAGAAAAATATGAATTTAATATAACTAAAAATAAGCCTGAAATAACAGAGTTAGGAGAAGAAGAAGATTATAAAATAACATTTCATAATGGAAGGTTGATAAAGAAATCAAAAAGTCTTAGACTACCTAATAAAAAAGAATATTTGGGAGAAACTAGTGGTAGTGGTATAGAAGAAATAAAATCTCATGAAAATATTGGAAATATAAAAATAGAAGGAAAATATTTCAATGGTAGAAAGTATATAAAAGGACCAAATATATTGATAGATACAGGAGCTGGTGAATGTCATATGACTGCAAATAAAAATGAAGGATTAATGACTTATAAGATAGAACTATATGAATACAGGAATTTTGATGGACAACTATATGTTACAGAATTAAAGGTAAAGGTACCAATAAAAATAGGTGGGATTGATCTTTTAGTACCATGTTATTTGGATGAAAGTATGGATATTGAACCTCATATATTATTAGGAATGAGTTTCTTAAATGGATTAGAAGATTATAGTATAAAAAGAGAAGGATTATATATAACTCATAAAGGACAAACTACATTATGTAAAATAGGAAGTGGATGAATAATCAAATAAGCTATTTATTGGCAGTATATATACAAGTTACTATAGTAGAAACAAACATAACAACTTGTGCCTTAATTGATACAGGAAGTGATATAGCAATTTTAAATTTTTTTTTAATAAAATCATGGAATGAAAATAGTAAAATAAAGATAACAGGAGTGACTGGAGAAAGTACTCAAATAATTGATAGTGCTGAAAAAGTTAATATAATACTTGGTAGTGAACAAGTTATAATAAATAAAGTATATAATTATAATAAGTTAAAATGTGATATATTATTAGGAAATAATTTTATCCAACAATTTCAATATTATAAACAAAATAATTACATGATAATGTTACAAACACCTTGTGCACATCTATTAAAAATACCAAGAGAATTTAGATTCTACAGAATTCAGCCAGCCCAGCGTGGTGGTAAATGGAAAAAACGACCAATAGTACAAGATGAACTAAAAAATAAAAAACTATCATATAAAAAGATCTTAAAAACAGAAATAGAGATAAGTATGGAAAAAATCATAGAACAATTAGAAAAAATTGATGAAGAAAACCCATTATTAATTTGAAAACCATATCATCCTAAAGTTAAAATAGAATTAACAGAAAATGTTATAATAAGAGTTAGACCAATGATGTATACCTTACAGGATATGCAAGAATTTAAAATTCAGATAAAAGAACTATTAGAACAAAAGCTAATTAGACCCAGTAATGGACCTCATAGTAGTCCAGCTTTTATGGTTATGAAACATTTTGAGCAGATTAGAGGAAAAGTTAGAATAGTAATAAACTATAAGAAATTAAATAAATATACTAAATTTGATGGTTACTTTTTACCAAATAAAGAAGTCCTAATAAATCTTGCAAAAGGAAAACAATATTATTCCAAATTTAATTGTAAATCAGGATTTTGGCAAATAAAAATGGAAGAAGACAGTATACAATATACAACTTTTAGTACACCTCAAGGAAAATATGAATGGTTAGTTATGCCATTTGGTTTAAAAAATGCACCACAAATATTTCAAAGAAAAATGGATAATATATTCAAAAAGTATAGTGATTTTCTTATTGTTTATATAGATGATATATTAATATGCTCTAATAATAAAAAGGAACCTAGGAATCATTTATTACAATTCATAAATGAATGTAAAAAGGAAGGAATTGTCTTTCTAAAAAAAATCTATAATTGAGAAACAAGAAATAGATTTTCTGGGATTATCAATAGATAGAAAAGGAATAAAATTACAAACTCATATATCTAAAAAGATAGAAAGCTTTCCAGATGAATTAAAATCCAAAGAACAAATATAAAATTTTTTAGGATGTCTAAATTACGCTGAAAGATTTATTGAAAATCTCTCAAAAAAGAGACATAAGATACAAATTCTATTTAAAAAAACAAATACTAAAGGTTGGAATAAAGAACATACTGAAATTGTTAAAGCATTAAAAGAAGAATGTAAAAATTTACCAAAACTAAGATTACCAGATGAAAAAGATAATTTAATTGTTAATACTGATGCCTCGGATAAATATTGAGCGGCTATATTAAAAACAGATTTAAATGAAATATACAGATATTCAAGTGGAACTTTTAACTAAACAGAAATAAATTATACTACTCATGAAAAAGAATTGTTAGCAATTATTAGAAGAATAAAAAAGTTTTCATTATTCCTTTTATCTAAAAAATTTAGTGTTGAAACTGATAATTCTCAAGTTGCAGGACTTATTAGAAATAAGTTACCTATGAAACCTCAATAGAGAAGATTACACAGATGGCAAGCATATTTATCATTCTACAATTTTGATATTGTTCATATTAAAGGAATAAATAATTATCTTACAGATTTTTTGAGCAGGAATATCGAATTCGAAGATGGATAATATCAAAAATTCATTAATAGACGTCAACAGACGAATGAAATTCCTCATGGAAGAATCTGAATATATGAAAATTGGAATTGAGCAGTTAGAGGAAATGGCAGAATCTATCCAACAAAATGTCAAATTGTTGGTGGAAATCTCTAATTCTCATTCCAAATATATCAAAGAATTGAATGACAGAATTGTTGATATTACTTCATAGTTCGAATCATTAAATACCAAACAAGAAATACCAATTGATACAATCTCAAAAATACAAATAGGTACACAACCAGGAAGCAGCGGTGGACCTAGCAATATCAAAAGAGACATATCAAGTCCCCAGAAGGTGACTATAAAAAATGGAGATGAACATACAAGAGTTATCAGAATCAAAACTGATGAAGATGATGATACCCCTTTATCATCAAAAGAAGAAGAATATAGATCATTTGCCAAAATTATTTATGAATTGGAAGAAAATGAATCATATTTTATTGCATCGGGAGATCATGTTTATCCCAGATTAATAATTACCAAAGATGCAGACCCTTTCATGGTCAAAATGGCAGCAGATTATGGATTTTTGAATTTGATCTATCCAGGAAAAGATTTGAAAGAAATTGAAAAATTTGATGATATATTCAGGGCAGAAGTTTCAAAATTTGCCCAAAGAAGATCAATTTATATCAAATTTTATTCAATAAGTCCCGAAGTTGATGGAAGGATATACTATCCTGGTGAACATATTATCACAATTGGATATGTTGGCTGAGAAATCCAGATTGAAGTTGGCCGAAATAATAAACCATTGCCTAAAATCAATAAATCATGAATAAAATCCCGAAGAGTTTTGGGGATGAAAGTTCTTTACAACATTGCAAAGAACTTATATGATAAAAAATTCAGATGCTTGTGCCAATATGAAGGGTGGACACTCCTTACAAATAATGGAAAAGAAAAATCTACTATTTTAAAAGAATGTATCCAGAAATTTGATACTCATCAAATTAATGGAAGTCCTACAACAATTCAAGAATCATGCAGATTGAGGGAGTGCCCCACATGCAGACAAGATTAAAAGATTGACTCTTCAAGATAAAAGATGAATGGACAAAAATAAAAGGGGACCTACCACTACCAAAGCATCTAACCAGCTACATATGGAGCCAAAGATGGAGAGGCAATAATAGAGGAAAAGATGCCCCTTTGATGAAAAAGCAAAAAACGCATGTGAAAATGTAGACCCCAGAAGGAAAAGAATAGAGAGGCGTGTGAGCCTTTTTTCAAATTCTGATGTATGCAATGATGTAATAGACCAATAATAGTAAGCTTGAGTCATGTATAAATAGAGGTCTTTGGGAGAGAATGGAGCATCTCGAGTCAGAAACCATTCTCTTTCTTTAAACTTTGTTTAAAATCAATTTTTCTGGAGACCCCTTGTATACAATAGAAACCTTGTATAAATCATTATATAAATAAAATTTCAATCTTTTGATATCAGGAAAATATGAGTTTCTAAACTTCCTATCCCATAGATTCTTGACAGATTGAAGAAGATAATCTCTTTCTTACTTTAACAAAGAGAGAATTTTCTTTACTTAAGATCCTTATTTTTAATTCTAAGAAAAGATACAGTGAGGGTAAGAAGCTGAAATAGCAGAATTCCCATTGAGGCAAAAGGCTGTTTGAGGGAGTAGTTTGCAGATTCAGAGCCTGAAGGTCACTCAGTTCTAAGAATACAGATTTAAGATCAAAAGTAAGGTAAAATTATTGTCTTTGTTAAATTTAGAAAGAATTCTTCTAATATCTTGAAAGAATCGTAGGGATTATTATTTATCATGTTTCCAAAAACTTATCTATCATGTTATTATTATCATAAAGCTTGTAACGAATTATCTATATGATGCCAGGCTATACAATTAAGGGATTAGATAATATGTTAGAAAGATTATTAGAAAAAATAAAAAGTATTTTTTCTCAACTAGAAACTATGGATATATCGTCTAGGGAATATGATAATCTTAAAGAATTATATGACAATTATATTACAAATTATGCTAATTTATTAGATCAAATGATGGAACTATATATTAAAATTCGAAATGAAAGAAATAGAAGAATTTTGGAACTATCCTAATAAATCAGGATATTTTGTGTAAAATATGACAAGCCATTTCATTAAGGGTATTATAGACATTTTGACAAGAATGAATAGTGATAGACCATTTAGAAAAATTCCCCAACTTTAGGCGAAGTCGTCTAAGGCTCCGTCTTGATGAGAGCCCCCTAAAAAAAATAATTTATATGTAATAAATAGTTTTTTTTTTCAAAAAAATAAAAGTTCTACATTCTCAGCTTTAAAAAAGTTTCTAACCTCCCTGTTGGGGATTCTAGGAGTTCAATCAACCAAAACATCAATCAACAAACAAGATTCAAGGCAAAAATAAGAAAATATAAAATCGGAAGAATACAACCCCTTATATGGCCGAAATCTGTCCAGCTTTTTCTTCTTCCTTGCAGCAGCTTCTTCACCTCTTATGGCAGATTTTACAGGCTCAGGAACAGCCCCATGCTATGCAAATCGCCTTCCAAAGAAAGAGAGAAAGAACGGCAAAGAACCCCTTGAAAAACCACCAACCAAGAGACCACCTTAAGGAACCAACAAAATGGAGGAGAGTTTCTGTCGAGCCACACCGGAAAAAATGACCAGCCTGCCTCTTTTGAAATTAACCCCCACCCAACCGAAGACACTGCCCTCTTACACAAAACGTGGGGTAAGTAACATGTTAGGTGAAAAATTGGTCAAAGCTTCTCCCACAAGATTAAATCTCAATCATTGATCTTCATCCAATGGTTCACAAAAAACTGAATAAAGTGGGTTAAGAATATTTCTTTATTTGTAAATTGTAGTCCGTGGTAACTCAACTCAATGTTTTATCTTCTTTGGTGCAACTAATTAACAATAAATACGCAAGGCTATTTAGCTAATTGGGAAAAAAAATGAATAGATTAAATGACGAAGACTCATGATATTACATTATTGAAAAATGTAGATTATTAATTTTGTAACTTCGAATATTTTTATTTAATAAAAACTATTATTTTATTATTGCATAAAATTTTAAAATATATAAGGAGTCCCATATTTAAAGTTTGACATAGGGTCCCTAAAATTTCAAGTTCAACTGGGAATTGCTACCTGTACATGCGATTTTAGTTTTTTCTGTTGCGTCCCATGGACTATCAGTCATATAAAATGAAACTATGGCCCTGTTTGGTATCTATCTTTTTCAAAATGTATTTTTCTTTCTCTTCTTTTCAACCACACATTCTTTATTAAAATAATATTACACGTAAATCAAAAACTTTTCCTTATTTTTCAACCACACATTTTCCATCAATTTACTATTTAAAAATACATTTTCACATAAAAATATCTCTCAAACACTCTCTAATTTGCTTATTACAAAGTTACTTAAAACACAAGTTATTAGAACACCAGACAGATTATTACAAATGACTACTTTGATAGGAAGGACAATTTATCTCAAGGATTATTGACTACCACCACCGTCCACCACTGCGCAGCCGGGGAATTAACAATGTTTGATGCAGAAGCAGCGGCGGCGGAAGCACTTACAGCGGCCGTCGGGAAACCCCTCAGTCTGGCAAACCGACGCACAGTTGTTTTTACTCACACATTGTCCCTTGAACCGTTGGCTTTGGGATTCACAAGTCCTAGCCTCTGCCACCATTAGTGGACCTAACAAAAATATTCAAGAAACAGAAGATTGAATTAGTTGATCAGTAATTAATAAACTTTAATCACTACTAAAAACATTGTAAATTTCACATTACAGCTTAATGAACATCGTCAAAGTTTATCTGTAAAAGGGTCATGCGTTCAGATCTATGTTTCTCGAGAGCCTTGAAAACCTCCCATAGGTAGTGTACATGACTTACTCTCTATAAGTTGAATAAGCTAATTGAAAAAGAAAAATAAATTAAAATTTTATTTTACGCCTACAAGATCTATTTGTTCTTTTTTCCCTGATAAATGGTCAAAACTGTTGAATTTTAATTTAATCATGCTAAGAATCAAGAATAACCAAATATTAAATTAATAAAACGAATTCATACCTGCGAAAGTCATTGTTGATATGGATAATAATTGTGATAGCAGCCAAGATCTTCCCTTCCTTGCTCATCACAAAGTATTAGCTATCAATGGGGCAAGTCAATAAAACATATGGAGAGGAGAGGGGACCTAACCTTTATATATATGAAATAATTTGAGCCGCCCATTACGACTAGAATTCTAATTAGGGTTTTATTTCCGGTCCACATACTTAAAATTACCACATCATATTAATTACAATCCGTAAGGTGTAAAATGCCCAATTGATCACTTAATAAATTTCGTCCAAACACAAATATCATTATGAGCCATACATCTAACCCGTAAAATTTGCAATCGAATATGAAGCCCACATATGGAATTATTCCAACATTTCCTAGGCAAACATTTGATTGCTATAACAAAGTTTTATCACTCGGATTAGACTACATAGGTGGCCACAAAAGTATGACTCCAATGATGTCACATTACGTAATATGATCCGGTCCAACAAGAATATTAACACCGAACATGGAAGTCATTATACCAATTAAACGATGTAAGATCATTCCACAGTTACAAATGTCAATATCCTTATCGACATGGATCCCCATCCTTCAACCAATGTGGTAGTATGTGGCATGAACTTAGCACCAAATGTGATAAAAAACTGTGTTAATTCATATCGGTCCTCATAATGCTTCTGATCAAAATGAAGTCACATGTCTTCAAAAGAAACTCATCTTATGTCTTTGTCATATCACAATAATATTATAATAAAAAGACATAAGTCAAATGCATGCTTAAAATAATTCATGAATAGGAAAAAAATATGTTATTTTATTGTCGGAAGGGGCTGTACCTGAAAACATATGGGTTACCTACGTACCCCGCAAAGGGTTCAAGCCCAAAACGTAGTTCTTTACATAAATAACTCCCACTAACCAAAAATATCAAATGTTTCCACAATACCCATATTAGTAACATGTGTCTTAAAGACTTTTGGAGCAAGTCCCTTAGTCAAGGGATCTGCAATCATTGCCTTTGTATTGATATGCTCTATTTTCGTCTGCCCTTCTTTGACTCTATCTCTAACAACCAAATATTTGATGTCAATATATTTTGATCCACCAGGACTTTATTATTCTTTGAAAAGAATACTGCTGCACTGTTATCACAGTAGATGTTGATCGGTCTTGAGATGGAATCAACAACTTTCAAGCCAGAAATGAAATTTCTTAACCAAACGGCTTGGATTGTAGCCCCATAACATGCCACAAATTCAGTTTACATAGTAGAAGATGCCACTAGAGTCTGTTTAGCACTTTTACAAGAAATGGCACCACCAGCTAATATAAAAATATGACCTGAGGTTGATTTCAAATCATCTAGACATCTAACAAAATCAGAATTTGAATATCCTACCACTTCAAGATGATTTGTACGCTGAAATGTAAGCATATAACTTTAAGTTTTCTTCAAATATCTTATAACTTTCTTAGCTGCTTCCCGATACTCTTGTCCTGGATTAGACTGAAATCTGCCAAGGACACTTACTGCGTAGGCTATATCCGATCTAGTGTAGATTTGAGCATACATTAAGCTCCCCACAACACTAGCATATGGGATCATCTTCATAGACTCCTTTTCCAGCTCGTTCTTTGGACATTGAGTTTTATTAAATTTATCTCCTTTTATGATAGATACATCACCAGGTGCACAGTTATGCATATTAAACCTTTCTAGAACTCATCATATATAAGCTTTCTGAGAGATTCCCAATAAGCCATGATTTCTATCACGATGTATTTCAATGCTAAGTACACAGGAAGCTTCTCCAAAATCTTTCATCTCAAAATTAGCAAACAACATTTTCTTTGTCTCGTGAAGCAACTCTAAGTTACTGTTGACAAGCAGAATGTCATCAACATACAATACAAGAAAAATAAAATTTCTTCCACTGATTTTAAGATAAATGCATTGGTCAATAGCATTTTCAATAAAACCAAGAGAGGTCACAATCTCATCAAACTTCAAATACCACTGTCACGATACTTGTTTGAGACCATATAAAGACTTGTTTAACTTATACACCAAGTTTTCTTTTCCTTTCACAACAAAACTTTCAGGTTGTTTCATATAAACCATTTCAGAAATATCTTCATTCAAAAATATTGTCTTAACACCCATTTGATGAAGCTCCAAATTGTAGTGTACCACAAGAGCCATGGTAATTCGAAAAGAATATTTTGATGAAATAGGGGAGAAGGTTTCAACATAATCAATGCCCTCTCATTGAGTGAAACCTTTCGTGACCAATCTTGCATTCTTTCGTTCAACATTTCCTTTTGAATCTAATTTACTTTTGAAAATTCACTTGTTATCTACAGTCTTAGCATCTGGAGGAAGTTCAACAAGATCCCAAACTTTATTCCTCTCCATGGAATTCGTTTCATCTTCCATGGCAGCTATCCATTTATCTGCCTCAGGATTTGTCAATGCTCGGTTATAAGTTACAGGATCAACAATATGCCCAATATTAAAATTGCTCTCCAATAAATATGTAATATAATCACCGGGCAACGCAAATCTTCTTTCCCTTTGTGATCTCTTAAGTTGTCGCTCAGAAACCGATTCAATCGTTGTTTGAGGAGTTGAAGGTTCCTCCGGGTTCCTCAGTTCTTCATTAACAACTTTAATTGGTTGAGAACCAACTTTTTCCTGTATAACAGGAATTGGAACAACAACTTGCTTAGGTTCAACAAGAATTTTTCTCAACGTAGAACTCCCACTATCTCCAAAATCGTTCTCCAGAAACTTAGCAGGAATGGACTCCACAATTCTAGTGCCGCGATTTGGACAGTAAAACTTATATCCCTTTAAGCTATCCGGATACCCAATAAAGTAGTCAGGAGTTGATTTAGGATCTAATTTTTTTTCAAATGGATTATAAAGTCTAACCTCAACTGGACATCCCCAAACTTTAAAGTGGGCCAAACTTGGCTTATGTCCTGTCCATATTCAAAAGGCGTCTTTGCAACAACTTTACTTGGAACTCCGTTCAAAATATACATAGCTGTTTTCAAGGTTTCACCCCACAAATATTCAAGCAAATATGTTCTACTCATCATACTTCTAACCATATCTTTTAGGGTTCAATTACGTCTTTCAGAAACACCATTCTGCTCAGGTGTCTCTGGCATGGTGTATTGGGGCACTATTCCACACTCTTGTAAAAACTTTGCAAAATCACCCATATTTTGACCAGACTCGTCATATTACCCATAGTACTCACCACCACTGTCAGACCTTACAACTTCGATACTTTTTTCACATTATTTCTTTACTTCTAGTTTGAAAACTTTGAAATTCTCAAGTTCATGTGATTTATCGTTAATCAAGTAAACATATCCATATCATGAGAAATCATCAATGAAAGTTATGAAATATTTATTCCCGCATATAGTGGAAGGCAAAGGTCCACTAATATCAGTGTGTATCAAATTCAAAATTCCATTACTCCTAGTTGAACCCTTCCCTGTAAATTTAGTTAGCTTTCCTCTTATATAATCCACACAGGTTTCAAAATCAGATAAGTCCAAAGATGGAAGTATATCATCTTTTACTAATCTTTCCATTCTATCCTTATAGATATGACCCAAACGCTTATGCCACAACATAGAGGATGATTCACGAATTAAAGTCCTTTTCTTTGATATATTGGTAACGCATGAGACATCACCAAAAGGAGTCAAAGATAATTTATATAAACCATCACATAAAATATCATTTTCAATCAAATGAAAATCATTAAATAACTCAACCATTCCATTACCAAAATTAAATATAAAACCACAAGCATCAAGTTTCGATATAGAAATTAAATTTCGTCTCATTTGCGGTAAATAAACTGTATTTTCCAAACCAAGATAAAAACCAGACTCTAAAGTCAACTTCACTACTCCTATGAATTCAACCTTCACTTGAACTCCATTTGCAACGCTCAAGTTTACTTCATTCTCACTTGACCTCCGTTTGCTTGTGAACCCCTGCAAGAAATTTGCAATATGAATAATAACTCTCGAGTCTAACCACCAAGAATTCAAAGACACATCTACTAAAGAAGACTCAAAACAAACTACGGCCAAGGAATACCTGAAGAACTCTTCTTCTTTTCCAACCGAGTCTTGAACTTAAAACAGTCTTCTGCCAGTGACCCTTCTTTTTACAGAATTTGCATTGATCATTTTTCTTTATAACTCTTTTGGGACCACTAAAATTTTTATTCTGTCGACTTCGGTAGGACTTATTACCCTTACGAAACTTAGGTTTATGGTTATGAGAAGGCCCCTTATTCTGCGATGGCTGAAAAGCTAATTGTACAGTTTCAACAGTTTCACGGCGCATCTTATACTCTTCTTGGACACACACTGCTATGAGGTCATTCAAATTCCATTTATCCCGCTGAGCATTGCAAGCAACCTTAAGCTGATTAAACTTGCTAGGAAGGCTATTCAAAACATGATAGATCAGGAAAGGCTCTGCAATGGGAATGTCAAGAGCCTTTAGCTTAGATGATATATTTATCATTTTCACGATATGCTCCCTAGTACCACTTGTGCCATCATATTTCATGCTCATCAATTTATCCATCAGATCCCCAGTTTCGACTTTATCATACTCAATAAATTTTTCTCCTATGGTATCCATAAAACTTTTGACATTTTCATTAGCGGGGATGGCACCTAGAATGGAATCAGATATTGATCACTTAATGATTTTCAAATAGAGTTTATTAGCCCTTTCCTACTTTTCATGCTCAGCTACATATTCAACAGTATTCTTATCTGTGGGTTTCTCAAGCTTGTTCTCCATTGCAAAATCCAAGCCCAAAAGACCAAATGCTATTTCTACGTCTCGTTTCCATCTCACATAGTCATTTCCAGTCAAAATTTCAATAGCAGACAATTGATTCGAAAGAGATAAGGCATTATAAACTGTGGAAACCTAAAATATCACACTCAATATCATTCAAACGTAATGCATGCAATCAAATGGATGATGTAATATCAACTAATTAATATGGGCTATTAATTAGATAATTCGAAATTTAAATCGAAACATATGAATTTTATTACGGTAAGAGCCTAAGTATATCATCACAAAGTCACCTTTGGGTCGACAATACAACATGCTATAAGGTACTCTTAAAACACATCATGTAGCTAATTAACAAAATTACACTGATTTTTTCAAAACACCAACACCTTTGGGCAAAAGGAAATTTCTAAACCAAAATAAGCTCGTTAACTGTCTTATATCATATTCCAAAAATATTATATATAATAACACCTTTGAGCAAGATATTCATGCAATAAATCAAAAATGTTGCGCAAAAATATACATATATTTTTATTGTAGAGAAAATCGAATAAATAATGATAAGTGTGTCACTTTGACAGCTACCACCCATTTTTATTTTAAAATATTTCTCTCATAGTAGGAAAAACAAGACTCGTCTCAAGACCCATGAAAAATTTAATCACAGAACAAAAATTATGCAACAAATCATGATCATTAATTGATGAAAGACAAGAAATCCATATGTGATTAATATTGAGAGACGAAACTGGCAACAAAATTTCAAAATGAAATTTAATGCATAAATAATAGCAATGCATAACATTTTAATGAAATAATAAAAAATTCGTCAATTAATTTTATTATTTATTCAATATATGATTTTAATCGGGTCAAGTTTAAATAAAATTTTAATTGGGTCAAAATTGAAATATTGGAGTAAGGACTTTCAAATCCAATTTCAAAATTCAAATTTAAACCCCCTTTTTGAAAATTGCACTCTGACCCTATATCTGAAATTAAAGCCAGATCCTTCAGTTTCTTAAATTACAAGTAGGCCCTTCTTTTATTATTTACAAACTTAACCCCAATCTCAAATTGCAAACAGGGGCTTGGAAATTAAATATTTGCGAGAGGAGCCCCCGTCTTCCCTTATACTTGTTATCGCAGAAAAAGGGGGAAAAAATTTCTTTCTGCAGCGCCGGTAGTACCCGACGTCGCTCCTGCCGGCGCATCAACTAGCCAAGCATCAGCCAAGCGACGCCTCATCCAAAACGACAACTGGCACCACAAGTGGCGACCAACACTGTCGCAGCCGCCGCGACACAGTTTCTGCAAAAAAAAAATTTTTCGGACCGACAATCAACCAATCATATTAGACACCACACAATTCATCAATTTCACAATAAAAGGAATGTGTAAACATAGAATTATTGGCAACTAAGCATAATAATTACACCTCAAAAAAAATTAGAGTTCTTTTCTCCATCTGCTTGTTATTTTCTTTAGGGTTACTGGAGAAGGGGGAGGGACGTGGACGGTAGGGATAATATGGCGGAAAAGTTGGCATTTTGCAGCGCCAATTTCAAACCAAAAAGAAATTGAAGTGCAAGTGCATACAGTGTATATGCTTGTTTATAAGATAAAGGTGTTGGTGAGGAGGGTATGAACTAACTCTCTCAAGTTGCCAGAAGACAATAACAATATGGAAAGCCAACTTTCAATTATTCAGGCAGAAAATGAGATATGATATTATTTTTCTTTTATTAGGGATTCTAATCTCAACATGAAGGCTGTAATACCATTTGTTGAATTTTAATTTAATCATGCTAAGAATCAAGAATCACCAAATATTAAATTAATAAAACGAATTCATACCTGCGGAAGCCATTATTGATATGAATAATAGTTGTGATAACAGTCAAGATCTTCCCATTCTTGCTCCTCACAAAGTATTAGCTATCAATGGGGCAAACCAATAAAACATATGGAGAGGAGAGGTGACCTAACCTTTATATATAGGAAATAATTTGAGCCGTCTCATTACGACTAGAATTCTAATTAGGGTTTTATTTCTGGCCCACATACTTAGCCCCTGTTTGATCCCCATTAAATTACATTTCATTACATTCTATTTCTCTCTCTCCTATTTTCAACCACACAATCTTCCATAAAATAATATTATACGTAAATCGAAAATTTTTCCTTCTTTTTCAACCACTCATTCTTTCAACAAAACACTATTCCCCCCATTTTCATTACCAAAAATGGGGGCCAAACGGGGGCTTAAAATTACCATATCATATTAATTACAATCCATAAAATATAAAAGGCCTAATTGATCACTTAATAAATTTGGTCCAAATACAAATATCATTATGAGACATACATCTAAATCGTGAAATTTGCAATCGAATGTGAAGCCCACATATGAAATTATTCCAACAAAAACTTCATTTGAGTTCAAATGGCACGTACAATCTGTAGAGAACATAGTAGTTAATCTCATCTAGTCTAAAAAATTCTGGGCTAGTGCCTGGGTTTTTACAATTTTTCTTTTGAAAATTTTCTACTTTTCTTATTAATTTAAGCCTTGTTTAGCTAAAAAGCATATTTTTAGTAGATTATTTTGATAAAAATTGAAGAAATGTGTGATTGAAAAGTTGATAAAAGTTGCAAATTTCATTAAATAAATGGTTGAAAATAAATTTGATGAAAAATGAGGTTGAAAAAGTTGCTTCAGAGCTTAACAAAGAAAAAGATACAAACCAGTAAGCATGACAAGCATCAGCGATTCAACATGAAGAATACAGTGGCATAGCGTCCCATGTTAGAGAGAGAGAGAGAGAGTTGTGGTGAAGTGAAAATGGGATATAAGGCCATAGTAAACATGTATTTATAGGGAAATCTGCACCATAGGTCTCCTGTAATAAGTTGGTCTCCAATTGTTAAGAAAAAATAATTGTTAAGCTTTAATTTAAATCAAAGTGAACAATTAACTTTAATTATATATTTCATAGAATTCACAACTTTTCAATTATATATTTTACCAATTTTTATCAAAATTTACTAAAAATATGATTTTAATCCGACCAAATAGTGACTTTTATTATAATTACTCAATGAATATTGAATAACAAAAGGATTCAAAATTTTTGTTAAATTATCACCAAATTTAAAACATGATCCATTTCACATTCTTAAAACCCATGAAACAAATGTTCATGCAAAAATTTGATAGAGATTTTTACTATTTTTGTTACTGTAGGTTGATTGTACAATTATAATAAATAGAGTAATATTATTTAGCATTATTGATATTACAATATCAATCTAGCTAGATAGCACTAAGTGTCGTTAAATGAAATATATAATTAAATGAATCAAATAATTTTACTTTTATTGAATGTATCTCATAATGTCACATAAATTATGCTCGTGCACTAATGTAGATAGCATTATTCAAATAAAAATAACATGTTGAATATTTATTTTTTATTTTTTAGAAGTCGGCAACTGACACATAAGCCCCCGTTTGTTTTTCATTTTTTCTCATTAAAATGAAAAATATGACCGTTATCCATAACATTAAACCACCATATTTGAATTTCTATCTCTTGTATGTGACCCGTAACAACTATATTTTTTATTCTCATTTTTACATAAATGAGAAACAAACAGTTTATAAGTTGGGAAATGGGTAGTTGGAGATGCATGCATCCACATATGATCTAGAGAAATTATGAGTTTTTTAAAAGGAGAAGGGTAAATATGTGTCAGTGATAGTGACTAATCAGTGTGTATCGCCTTTTAATGCACACAATTCTGCTTCATGTACAGCGGTCCATACAACATACCATATAGTGTTGAGATGGAAATTAAAATTTTTTTTTGATAAACCGGTTTTCTTGCAAGTGAGCCGGGTTGATACAAACTCACTTTTCCCCGAGACCCCAAGTCAATTCCCCTCTCCCATTTGTCTGAAACTCATCTCCTGAAAACACTCCATGGCCACTTCTCCTGAAAACGGTCCAACCACAAAATTGCCACTTCCGATCAACGCTTCAACCAATAGACAATACTTCCTCCCTCCCCGTCGACTAGAGACCACCGAATACTCGCTCGCTTAGGTAAGAGAAAGCAAAGGAAGCAACGATGTCGTTCTTTGCCCTTTTGTATTATTTATGTTATTTACGCAATAATTTCTTGTTTCGTCGTATGCTGAGGAAGAAATATGAGTTTTGGATCTTCCATCAACTGTAGTGTATGCCGAAAATAGTTTGATTGCTCTGGGCTTGTCGTCTGAGAGTTAGTGTGTAAGAACAAAACATTGGTTCTTTATGGTTCGTCGATCTTGTTTCAATTTTATGTATAGAGGAAAAATTGAGTTTCGAAAACATAGTTTGACAATGCTGGGGTCATTAAATTCTGCTTCAAATTTACTGTGAGCGAGAAATAATTGCGAATTTTTTATTTGAAAACTGGAATATCCTCATTCTGGAAAGGTCTCTGTAAATTTCTCCTTGAAGAGAATGTTAAAGCATTTCATAGGATTATGTAAGTTCTAATACCAGTTAGTTGAAAATAGTATGACACTTTCAACATGTTTTTGTATAACTCAGAATTCATTCAAGAATTTTGGTTGATGTGAGCAGTAGATGTGTCAACAACTGTCATTGGTTACAGCACATTACCATACCCTGAAGGTTTATTTATACTTACTTATAACAATATATTTGAATATTGGTTACAACACATTGACATACCCTAAAGGCTTATGATTTACTATAGACGGTTCCTTATTCCAAAGGATTTGAATATTTCTTTATGGCATTGTAATCAGAATATTTTGATATAACATTTTTGTTTTTGTACACATTACACAATCACGTGAAGGAGGTGTATTCACAATTTCTTGTGTTGCTGGACAAATTACTACGCTATAGTGTTGTTTTAAATTCTAAGAAGGTTGGAATGTCTGTGTTCACGAAATATTTCTTTCGATTTAAATTACCGCAAGTGTACGGGTCGTGACAAGTAATAAAGTGGACTTTAGAAGTCGAGTATCGTCCCACAGAGAAAGAGTAGTTCAATTTTATTTATTTTAGCCTTAACCGAAACTAATTGACTTAAGATGAATTTTAGAATTAAAAGCCCTAATTTTGGGAGAAATCCCTAAATTGAAGAACCCTAATTTCAAATTAAACCCTAATTACATAAATTCACTTAACGAATGACTCAATTGCGAAATGTTATGAAAATAAATGAAATGTATTGTCAATTTATGAAAATCTATGTAAAACGAATGAACTAGAATCACGAATCCCCAAATAATTATTAAGTAAACTCTAATTTCACAATTTTGATAATCCAATGAGAATTTGACAATTCAATGCTCCTAAATCTATTCAATACTCTCTCTCGAGATGTATTGAACCTATTCTCATAAATCACCAGCCTATATTTCTATGACGGATGCAATTATACAAGAACACATGTATTTTTTTGTGAGCAATTAAAGATTTACATAGGGCATAGGGGTATATTTTTATCCCCTATCGGACCCTATGATGAATTATATATGTCGAGTTTAATCCAATTTTCTCAAATTTAGAATTAAACCACCAAATTCACACAAATTAAGTGCACATTAATTATAGAAACAAATAAATCAATATAATTCATTCAAATAATCCCATCGAACTATGAATTCAAAGTCATGAAATAACAGGTTTAATAATAAGTACATGGTTCATTGATCACCTAGTTACAAAAATCTAGCCTATCATGATAAAAATAATGAAATCTATCAAATTTTGAATAAAATACATCACCGGGTTATCAAAACTTGAAAAAATCCTGAAGAAATCTTGTAAATCTTCGCGTCAATCCTTGTTCTTGCCTTCAAATCCTTTCCAAAATGAATGTTTTTACCTCCCAATTCGTTCCTCTTGGCTTCTGGACGTTTTTTTGCTATTTAAACCCGTCGAAATTAGGTTACCAGAGGAGTTGCAATCATATAAGGAAACTGTAAAAATTGGGCACAAATTATACCTATGCGACAGCATAGGCATAACCTATGCGATCGCATAGGTATATGGATTTTGGCTTTTTTAATCTCTGGAGGGTTACACGCGACCGCATAGCTTTTCTACTATGCGACCGCATAGTAGAGTGAACTTTCAAATTGAGTCATTTTGATCCTCAAGTTTCATTCCTTCACTCCTTGACCTCCTCTCTTGTTTCTAGTTGCTCCAATGTTCCATTATAACTTCCAATTGGTGCTTAGCTTGATCAATTGCTTGATGTGTTTGTCAGATCAACTTTCAGATAATTGCAATTTGGTCCCTGAATTTTCATTTTGCTCCAATTTGGTCCTTTTTCGGGTCTTTTCTCCTGAATTCCACTATTTCCATAGAATCATCTACATTACATGAATTCAACAAAATTAAGTCACAATTCAATCATTTTACTTGTATTTAAATCATGTTTGTGATGTAAATAAGTGTGCAAAAACACACTTATCAAACCCCCCAAACTTGAACTATTGTTTGTCCTCAAACAAGATAGTGATATAATTCTGAACAAACATAGCTTAACACCTTGCCTTGGCTAAGGATTGGACTAAGTAATTGATTTTATGAAAATTTATCAGTGCAAAATGACATCAACCTTTACCTATTAAGTGCGTACTTGACGTGTGTGTGTGGATTCATGCTAACATATCAAGTTCATGATGAGTTTGAGTCCCGACCCCAAGTGGTCAAATGTCTCCTTACTCGCTCGAGAGATACACAACCCCCCAAACTTATTCTTTTCACTCAATTATCCCGGGGTTGTGTTTTAAAAATTATGAGTTTACCTAGCTATAGTTCTCACCCTTTCGTAGTTTGGATTAATCTCACTATCACAAGTTCACATGTTAACAAGTGAAGGCTCTCCTAGTTTTGATTGCTTCGACACCCAAGATTAAACTAGGTTACTTGCCTCGCCTCAAATGTATAGTTTTTTCCACCAAATGTCCAAGGGCTTTTCTTTTTGTTATTGTCTCTTTTCGTTTTTTCCACTTTTCTCTGGTTTTCTGAATTTTAATTTTTATTTATTTATTATCTTCTCATTTGCTTTCTAGATAACCCATGTAACGAGTTTTAGGCCAGTGACTCCCAAACCAGTCGGCTTTTGGGCACCAGGTTTTAAACCCTTGCATGCTTATTCACCCGAGTTATAAAGGCTCGATCAGATGACTTTTTATTAACCTCTTTACCTCTTGCTTTCTATATGACCCATGTATCGAGCTTTGGGCCGGTGACTCCCAGATCAGTTGACCTTAGGACATCAGATTTTGAAATATCCTTACAGGCTTACTTGCTCGAGTCATAAATGCATGAAAAGAAGTGTCTTATTCTTACAAATTAAGTTTATGCCCTTATTTTTTTCTAGACATCTGGTATCCAAAACCAACCCTCAATTTAAGATTTTCACCTACTCTTCATCCCACTGGTCTAGGCAATCTACACAATAGTTCATGCACGGAGCCTCACTTATCTCAATGTTCTCCTATAATAGCTCAACTATCACCAAACTGTCTTAAGGTAGTTTACGGGTTAATTCAATAGAGGGTTATAATTATTTTCCTACTTTATGCTCAAAACCCCAATCACTTACCTAATATGTAAAGAATGAATGGCGTGCATAAAGAATGTCAAGTATTACATCAACAAGTATTAGTTGGCCTAATTAACACCGACTCTAAAGTTTTGAAATATACCAATCCAATAGTAACATCATAGCCGACAAGGCGATTAAGCTCACACAAGCATACATAAGCATAATCAATATTCACTCACAAGCATGCATCATGCAACAATTAGTCAAATTAAATCTGGATTGTGGAAATGCAATTAATTACATGCTGAATGTCTTTTTCAAATATGCCACCATCCCCCAAACTTATACAAGACATTGTCCTCAATGCGAAAATTAAAGCTTAGATGGCAGAATTTAAAGAAAATGAGTACAAATGAGGCAAACGATACTCCCCTGATCAATACGGAGGCTACGATGGGAAGCTAGAACCTGCAGTACCATCAGCTGGAGGTGGAGGTAGGCGCGCCAAGATCTCTCTCATCAGTGCTAACTGCTGTGTCATTTCATCATGGATTCCCTCAACACGTGTTTCCAAATGGCCCAGACGCTTCCAAGTTTCATTTACCCTCATCTGGATGCCATCCACCCTGCCCACATACACACTGAGTCGACCGTTCATAATTTCCATCTCCCTCCTAGCTGCTTGGGCATCCTGACGAGCAGCACGTGACATATCCGTGGAAATGCGGATGTCACGGTGGGCTGTATGTATCTCAGTCGTCAAAGTCCCCATAGCCTGCTGGAGACTCTGTACGTCTCGGCTGGTTCCCGTGGTGGTGGTGAAAATCTGGCGCCACAACTGTGCATTTATCTCAACCTGTGGTGGTGGAGCTTGAGGCATCTCTTGCTCTGCGTGCTCGTGACCTTGCTCCTCCTGCTGTCTGCGCCGTTCAATTTCTTGCTTTTTCCAGTGCTTTATCCTAGCTCTGTCTTGAGCCTCCAAGGTACTGCGCTTTATGATAGGGCTGGGTTTGGCAGCCACTTTCCCGGATGCAAGGTTTATACCAGCAGCTATGCATATTCTGGAGATGAGGCTTGGAAAGCTCATTGAGCTGTGCCTGTCTCCCAAGGTACCCACATGATGGATCTGATTATAGCAGAGAGTGGCAAGATCAACCTTATTACCTCGCACCAAGTGATAAAGAAATCCAGCTGTGGGATCTGTGAATGTGGTCCTGTGAGAGGTCGGCTCAATGTTGTGGCACATAAACAGCCACAGGATGGCTATAGATGGTGTCAGCTCAATCTGGTGCCACTCGATGGTGGGGAGTGGCCATGCATTTTGTCGCCCCCAATAAGATCTCCGCCACTTCATGCCAATTGAAATCACCTGGGATCAGGGGCGGAGTCAAGATTTGTGTTCAGTGCGGGCATCATTTTTCGACGCCAAATTTCGAGGTTTTGGTCATAGATCTAATGATGATAAAAAAAAATAAAACAATATTAGAACAATACTAAAAACGACATAATTTATATATTAAACTTGTTCCTTTCGAGTTTTCATAGTTTGATATCGTCGTACAGTAACTTCATTATCAAGCTTCAAAAATATATTTTTCTCTACGTAAAAAATTGTGCTATCATTCATCCACTGATCACCCATCCGATTGCGCAATCTATCCTTTACGATATTCATTGCAAAAAAGACTCTCTCCACAGTAGCAGTAACATCCGGTAAAATCAATGCTAAAGTCAAAAAGTCTGTAAACCAATGAATATACCCTATATTTCTTTGTCAGAACTAACTTCTTCATAAGATCACCAAGGTCATTCAATCCTTCAAACTCTTTGTTAGAATGCATGTCAAAAATATAAATCTCAAGTTGATCGTTAAGTTCAATGACATCTATTACAGAGAAATCTAATGGATAAAGCTCAACAAGTCTAATGGATAAAATCCTGATCTTTTGCTAAGTATCTTAGCCGTAAAGCCCACATTTCATCAAGCCAGCAGTAGCAGAAGAATTATCAGTGACGAGAAACCACTTTTATTCATCTTAAATTAGGACTCCCAAGCCTAGTTGTATGTAGTAAGTGGAAATTCAGCTGACAAAATTATTTACATCTGAGACACATAGAGTTCTTGTAAGTAAATTATGTACTTTTTACTTGAAGAAGCAGCAAACAAGCTGAGGGTTTTCCAGTTCTTCAACTATAACAGATTAGACAAATAGAAGAAAAAATTGGGATTATGGAAAATCTTGTCTGGGATATAGAGAAAGGGATGCCAATCGGTTTTGAATGGAAAATCAAAGTAGTTTTTGAAGGAAAAGTTGCAGTTACATTGGTAGAAGTTCCAAAGCATCGTCCAAATGAAACTAGTTTTAGCATTCAGACCAAAATGTGAACGCAAAGCTTCATCAAGATCCAAGACTCCTTTTGTTAGCCAAGCAATCATAATTTTGTTAATCGAGAAAAATACAACTCACGATTTCCAAATAGAACATTTTTATGTCAAAATCCTTAGCATCATAGGAGAGAAATTTACTATTAACTAATCAACCAATCAGCAATTCAAATTCAACTGGAGAAGTTCAACTGCTTCATCATTCAAAATTCATGGATAATAACTTGTTCCTCATAGCAATCAATTGATTATAAAAGGTATTGAAAATGTCCATGAACTTTTTCTTGAGAAATAGTAAATATCCTTCTACAAATCCTCATCAATAGAAACTAAGAAAAGAAAATACTAGACAAAACTTCTAGATTCAGAGGTTTACTTGAAAATACCCAAATTGCCGAAAGAAATTCCTAGTAAAAATAAAGAAATCAACAAAATCATCCTTTCTCTTATATAATAAAATATGTACACACAATTGTATTTGTTTCCGCGCCCACAAATAACAACATTCTCACTTCTTCAATGAATCCCAAAAGAAAATAAATTAAAATGAAATGCATGTCAGCAGAGGGTGAAAACATAATAATCGACCCATTTAAAAGATCGAAGTTATCCAATCAATTAAACAAATTGATATATAAACCTGAATTAGTCCATTAATCACACGTCCTGTGCATCAATAACTTGAAAGTAACCCGTTTCAGTTCTTCTTCTTTAGAGAGGCGGCAGCTGGTGCCTGGCGGAGGCGATGGTAGTTGCGGCCTGCAGACTTGGGTGGGGGAGGATTGGGGTTTCGACTTTGGGGATAACAGATATGCTTACTTGGTCGGGGATTAGAGCCCCTAATTTAGGATATGCCGGCCACCGGGAAGTAGAAGTAGTCGGCGAGTACAGGGGCGGAGTTTCGAGAGAAGCAGGCGAGAGTCGAGAGATGGAGAGAGACGCGATTTAAGGGTTTGGTTTGGTTTTGATTTCAATGAAACGGGTTAATTGAATGATTTGAATCAACATTTCGGGTCTGGGTCAGTAAACGGGTCATGGGCTGTGGGCAATGGGGCTTTCATTTGGGTTGGACATTTAACCAGGTTTAAAAAAAAAAAAAAAAATTTTGGGCCTACTGGAGCCCAAAATTTCGCCCGCACTAGACCTAATGGGGCTCCGCCCCTGCCTGGGATAGGGGTTATGTTGTCCCACGTGAGCTGGTAGTAGTCTTGAATAACCTCGGTTGAGAATGTGATCCATTTTCCCTTGACCCAAGTCTGATGCAGGTGGTCGGACCCTGGTGTGTCAATTTCTATATTGAAGTTAGCGTAAAATTCCCCTACCAACAATTCATAAATCCGATGTGGCTGCTCCACTACTTTACCCCATCCACAGTTATGCACCAAAGTGGTCAGCTCGAAATCAGGAAAGTCTTCCAATTTAACAGCCCGCTCTGGTGTCACTATCCATCAACTCACTATATTTTCATATCGGGCTGCTGCCTCGGAAGTCAAAAATCTCTGTATCCCTCCTTCAAGCACTCAAGTACGTGCTGTGCCGGATGATGAGCCAACCTTTTCTTCCCTTTTGAAGTTCGTTTTGGTGGCATCCTGCAAAGTTGGAAAATAGTTAGCATTAAACATCTTGTTGTACAGCGAGAAATCGCATGAAATGAAAAGCACGTAATTCACAAATCCCCCAAACTTGTTTCAATATGCATGTATACTACCACGGTGTGTAATGAACAACGTATGATGATTAGAATAGTATAAATGTATAGCCCATATGAAAACTAAGAAAATTTGGGTGAACATGCTCATAGTGAAAGGGTTGGAGTCATGATTGAGTGCACACCTTTGGCCCCGGGCACCATCGAGAATTATCAAGATTGTCCAGGCAACCTCCGGGCATATGAAAGTATGCAATGAGTTCTAGCACATACCCAAATTTCAGCTCAATCAGAGTTCGTTTGGTGTGTCAAATGGTAGTGTAAAATAAGGGACGTGAGCTACTGTGACATGCAATGACTTAGCTATTTTGTGTGCATGTGTGTTGATGTTGTCTAAGTCACATTGGTTGGTAATACATCACAACGAGTTATTCCATTCATCTAATAGTCATATGCCATGCTAGATGTTCAGAATTGTATTAGATTACCAAAAATGGGCATTTTATCGAACAAGTTGTGGGCATTATGAAATCTTCATACATTTGCCAAAAATTACTATGTCACATGTCTCCCCATTCAAAAATCAATTACCAATCTCATACACATTCATCAATCAAATAAAGTCAATGCAACAAGTACCAAAATGCCCACAAATTATCAATGTGGCAATGTATCAAACACTTAGCATGCATTCTTTAGAAGTCCATATAAAACCCAATACTTCAAAATTCGAATTAACCCATAACACAATTGAATTTCAAATAGTACACTCCATCCACCATCTACGCCCCAATCACCTCAAATTGCAGAAAAACAAATCAAAAATGACCTAAACAAACGAGGCATAATGAATGAGATTGTCAAAAGTCATACCTTCAAGACGATGTGCTTGAAATGGATGCTTGCCTTGATGAATTTATGCCGAGGTGATTATGAATTTCGTGGGTTTATGTGTGAAATGGGGGTCCCGGGCCCTAAAAATGTCGAAGAATGGAGTGATTTTATGCGTGAAGGGATGGGTGTTGAAATACAATTCGATTGAGGGATAATGTAGAAGTAATTGAGATGTGAAATTAGTAAAATTATTTGAGGAATTATTGCCCTAGCTGCTCGTGTTCGTGAATTGGAGGAGTGAGAGTGTGAATGAAGAGTGAATCGGTCATGGCTTTAACCATGGCCGATCCACTTCTATGTGGCCGTATAGTTAAAAGATATGCGGTCACATAGTTATATTTTTTTTGTAACTTTTTCTTTCGGTTGGTGTATATGCGACCGCATAGACACCATGTCTATGCGATTGCACAGACACTTTTTTTTTTTTGATAAATGACTCGGCTCTCAACGTCCCTAATTTTTCAAAGACATACTTTTAAAACATTGACATGTGAAATTTAGAAAACATAATTTGCCTCGAAATGCGTGAATTCCACACTCAACTACCCACACAACTCAAATCAACCCGAACTCGTGTGTGATACTTAAGGACTTGTGTGAACAGTGCTTGGACTCTTTTGACATGCCTAGATGATCGATGACCACATAACAAAATACTAAATGAATTTGAAAATAAACTTCCTAATCTAATGCAAAAAGCATAATAAAGTAAATAAATAGATAAAAATGATACAGTGGGTTGCCTCCCACTCAGCGCTAAGTTATAGTCGATAGCTCGACTTTTCTGCAGCTGCTTCATTCTGGCATCTCGAGTTGAACGGTTGACTTTTGGTTAGAGAAGTCACCGCCCCAGTAGTGTTTCAACCTTTGCCCATTAACAGTGAAGGTACCCTTAGTCTCATGGCTCACTTGTATAGCCCTATATGGTAGGACTTTTGTAACTTTGTAGGGACCTGACCACTGTGATTGTAGTTTTCCTGGGAATAGCTTGAGTCTCAAGTTATACAATAGTACTTGCTGCCCCACTTCGAATACTCGCCTCTGAATGTGTATATCATGCCACTTCTTGGTTCGCTCCTTGTAAATTTTTGCATTTTCATAAGCCTCCATTCTAAATTCATCCAACTCATTGAGTTGCAGTAGACGCTTTTCACCTGCGGCATTCAAGTGCATATTTAACTGTTTCATAGCCCAATATGCCCGGTGTTCCATTTCTAATGGCAGATGGCATGCTTTCCCAAAAACTAGGCGATATGGAGACATGTCTATCGGTGTCTTAAATGTTGTTCTGTAAGCCCACAATGCATCGTCTAGCTTTTTAGACAAGTCTTTTCTAGATGAGTTCACTGTGACTTCGAGTATCCTTTTCAACTGCCGATTAGATACTTCAACTTGCCCGCTAGTTTGTGGATGATATGGGGTAGCGACACGGTGTTTAACACCATATTTATTTAACAGCTGCTCAAACTGGTGATTACAGAAGTGTTTACCCCCGTCACTGATTATAGCTCGCGGTGTGCCATATCGAGTGAAAATATATTTCTTCAGAAACCCAATTACTGACTTTGAGTCATTTGTTGGCAGTGCAACTGCTTCCACCCATTTTGATACGTAATCCACTACTACCAAAATATACTGATTTGAGAATGAAGGGAGGAAAGGTCCCATGAAGTCAATTCCCCAAACATCAAATATTTCCACTTCCAAAATGTTGTTTAGTGGCATTTCATTCCTCCTCGAAATATTCCCAGTGCGTTGACATCGGTCACACCTCTTGACAAACTCAAATGTGTCTCTAAACAATGTAGGCCAGTAGAACCCGGATTGTAGAATCTTTGCAGCTGTTTTAGAAGCTCCAAAGTGTCCTGCATATGCGGATGAGTGACAGTGCTCGAGAATCTCATGTACTTCTTCTTCAGGTACGCATCTCCTCACTATCTGATCAGCTCCTTACCTATAGAGAATTGGATCCTCCCAGAAATAGTATTTTAACTCGGCGAAATTTTTTTTTCTTTGGTGACTAGAGTAGTCAGGTGGTGGAATGGAACTGGCCAAGTAATTGACAATATCTGCGTACCAAGGTGCTTCATCCACTCTCAACATCTGTTCATCCGGGAAGATCTCATTTATATCCACTAAATCTTCCGTCTCCCCAAGTTCTAGTCTGGATAGGTGATCTGTTACTACATTCTCGGTGACCTTCTTGTCGCGTATCTCAATATCAAATTCTTACAACAAAAGCACCTAACAAATTAATCTCGGCTTTGCATCCTTCTTTGTGAGCAGATACTTCAATGCAGCATAATCTGTGTAGACGATGACTTTAGACCGATCTGAATTTGTCGAATGCATATACCACGGCCAACAGCTCCTTTTCAGTTGCATCTCTCTAAGACCAAATTCAAGTGGTTTAGACATTCATCAAATGAAGATCCAAATACTGAGAAGTCATCCATGAAAACCTCGATAAACCTTTCAATCATATCAGAGAATATTGCCATCATACACCTCTGAAATGTGGCTGGAGCATTGCAAAGACCAAAAGGCATCCTACGATAAGCAAAAGTACCGGGACAAGTGAAAGTGGTCTTCTCCTGATCCTCTGGTGCGACAGGTATCTGATTATAGCCCGAGTATCCATCAAGAAAGCAGTAGTGTGAATGTCCAGCCAACCTCTCCAACATCTGATCAATGAATGGGAGTGGGAAGTGATCCTTTCGTGTAGCTGCATTGAGTTTGCGATAGTCAATGCAAACTCTCCAACCCGTAACTGTTCTGGTGGGAATTAGTTCATTCTTCTCATTTTTAACCACTGTGATTCCCCCTTTTTTTGGTACCCCTTGAACAGGGCTGATCCATGCACTATCCGAAATTGGGTAGATAATTCCTGCATCCAATAACTTCAGTATCTCTGCCCTGACCACTTTCTTCATGTTTGGGTTCAATCTTCTCTGACTTTCTATGCTAGGCTTGCAATTTTCCTCCATTAAAATTTTATGCATACACAGGGAAGGACTGATTCCTTTAATGTCAGCTATTGTCCAACCAATCGCCGTCTTGTTCTCTCTAAGTACCCTGAGCAGCTATTCCTCTTCCATCTCACTAACTGTGTTCGAAATGATTACTGGAAGTGTATCTGACTCTCCTAAATAAGCATATCTGAGATGTGGCGGTAGTCGTTTGAGTTCTAAAACTGGCGGCTGCTGAATGGAAGGTAGTGGCTTTTTATTTCCTGTCCCCAGTTCCTCGAAGTGTTTTGGGCGTATGGCGGGTTTGTCTCCAAAAATCTTGCACATGTTTCAACTTCAAAAGAATTTGACTGAACTGATTGGGATTGTGCAATGCATGTCTCATAGGCGTCGGATGGGCCGTGAAGTAGGAATGTTTCCTGCACTGCTTTATTAATAATGTCAACTTGGTAACAGCTGTCTGATTCTGCTGGCATTTTCATGGCTTTAAATACATTGAAAGACACCTGCTCCTCGCCCAATCTCAAAATCAACTGCCCCCTTTGAACATCAATGAGTGCTCTTCCTGTTGCGAGGAATGGTCTGCCAAGTATCAATGGGACGTCCTTATCTTCTTCCATATCCAAAATGAGAAAGTCCGCTGGGAATATGAACTTTTCGACCTTGATGAGTACATCTTCAATTATCCCTCTTGGGTGTGTCAGTGATCTATCTGCTAGCTGAAGTGTCACCTTAGTGGCTTTAGCTTCCCCCAAGCCAAGTTTCCTAAAAACAGACAGAGGCATTAAATTAATACTTGCACCAAGGTCACATAATGCTTTATCGAAATAAAATTCACCAATAGTGCAGGGAACAGTAAAACTCCCTGGATCTTTCAGTTTTGGTGAGAGCTTATTTTGGATTCTGGCACTGCATTCCTCTATAAGCATTACTGTCTCATGGTCCTCCAACTTGCGTTTATTTGAGATAATATCCTTAAGAAACTTCGCGTAGCTAGGCATCTGGAATAGTGCATCTGCTAGCGGGATGTTGATATGGAGCTTTTTGAAGACTTCTAGGAATTTTTTATATTGTTGCTCCATTTTTTGCTTATTCAACCGCCGTGGAAAGGGAATCGAAGGCTCGTACGGGTTGACTGTGCTCTTGGCCTTATCCTTTGATTTTTCTAAATCTTCCCTTGGAGTTGATTCCTTTACAGCAATCTCATCTTCAGCAGGGGGGACATCTCTACAGTCGCACTTGGTCCCTTTACATGGATTTCAGGTAATTGCACTCCACTTCGAGTTGTAATAGCCTTAGCTTGCTCCTTAGAGTTGATCTCTGTATTACTTAGCAAGTTACCTGGCGTTCTGCCAGTTAATGCAATGGCTAATTGCCCCACAAATTTTTGATGGCTGCATTTTAATTTTGAAGTGTGGCTATCACATCTTCCAGTTGAGGCCTCTTCTCTTGTTGTTGAAATTGTCCATGTGGCTTGTTCTGATTTTGGCCGTTCCAAGAGAAGTTGGGATGCTTCTTCCAACTAGGATTGAAAGTCTCCCCATATTGATTTTGTTGCTGATGTTGTCCCCACTGTGCATAGTCTGCTTGCTCAATTCCTTGCATTAGTATAGGGCATTCTGATGTCTTATGTTCAGCTCCACATTCTTCACAATTGTTCTTCTTAACTTGTGCTGCTTGTGATATGGTTTCCACCTTGTGGTATAGAGAATCTATTTTTGCTGATATTGCTGAATAAGCATCCATTTCGTAGACACCTGGAGTTTTCCTTGGGATCGCCCTCTCAGAAGACCACATGGCTGATGTGGTAGCCATTCTCTCAAATAATTCCAATGCCCCATCAACTGTTCGTGTGGATATTGAGCCATCTGATGCTGAATCCACCATGCTCTTGTGATAAGGAAGTAGTCCTATGTAGAAGAATCGAATTTGGGTCTTTTTGTCAAACCTGTGTTGAGGGCACTTCCGAAGCATGTTTTTAAACCGGTTCCAAGCTTCGTCAAATGATTCGATTTCTCCTTGACTGAACACTGATATGTCATGTCTCAGCTTCGCTATCTTGGCTGGGGAGAAAAACTTTGTGCAGAATTTATGTGCCAACTCATTCCATGTAGTGATACTTGCGACCGAAAATGAATCCAACCATTCAACTGCTCTGTCTCGTAAAGTATGTGGAAATAGCCTCAATCTAATAGCGTCGTCCGAAATTCCTTGGTATCTGAAATGTTGACACATATCCAAAAAGCAAGATACGTGTGTGTGTGGGTTCTCCTCAGCCTTGCCATAAAATTGGTGTCCATTTTGAAACAGCCGTATCACATTGGTCTTCAACTGAAAATTAGGTTGCCCAAACGGTGGATACACTATGCTGGACTGGCTTTGAATCACTTGAGGAGTCAAGAAATCCCCCAGAATCTCATTCCCCTCGTACATTGCCTTTCCTTCGTTAGCATGAATCATGAGATTGTTTACTTCATTGGCCATTTGTATTAGTGCTTCGCGGTGGTTTCTTTGTCGTCAGTGAAAGGTACGCTCGATTTCAGGATCAGCTGGAATCAATTCTCCTCCAGGTAATCGTGACATGCAAATCTGATAAATAAACCAGAGCGAGCACTGAAGTTCTAACAATTTAAATAACTAAAACAAAAATAAAAGATAATGACCTAAAATAAAAATAAAAACAAAATTATACTAGCAAATTAAAAAAAATTGAATTTCGAATTAGTGCCTCGAGAAATAAAATTCAACTAAATTCAATCCCCGGCAATGGCGCCACAAACTCGTTTACGAAATATTTTTTTCGATTTAAATTACCGCAAGTGTACGGGTCGTGACAAGTAATAAAGTGGATTTTAGAAGTCCGAGTATCATCCCATAGGGAAAGAGTAGTTCAATTTTATTTATTTTAGCCTTAACCGAAACTAATTGACTTAAAATGAATTTTAGAATTAAAAGCCCTAATTTTGGGAGAAATCCCCAAATTGAAGAACCCTAATTACTCAAATTCACATAACGAATGACTCAATTACAAAATGTTATGAAAATAAATGAAATGTATTGTCAATTTATAAAAATCTATGTAAAACGAATGAACTAGGATCACGAATCCCCAAATAATTATTAAGTAAACCCTAATTTCACAATTTTGATAATCCAATGAGAATTTGACAATTCAATGCTCCTAAATCTATTCAATACTCTCTCTCGAGATGTATTGAACCTATTCTCATAAATCACCAGCATATATTTCTATGACAGATGCAATTATACAAGAACACATGTATTTTTTTGTGAGCAATTAAAGATTTACATAGGGCATAGGGGTATATTTCTATCCCCTATCGGACCCTATGATGAATTATATATGTCGAGTTTAATCCAATTTTCTCAAATTTAGAATTAAACCACCAAATTCACACAAATTAAGTGCACATTAATTGTGGAAACAAATAAATCAATATAATTCATTCAAATAATCCCATCGAACTATGAATTCAAAGTCATGAAATAACAGGTTTAATAATAATTACATGGTTCATCGATCACCTAGTTACAAAAATCTAGCCTATCATGATAAAAATAATGAAATCTATCAAGTTTTGAATAAAATACATCACCGGATTATCAAAACTTAAAGAAATCCTGAAGAAATCTTGTAAATCTTCGCGTCAATCCTTGTTCTTGCTTTCAAATCCTTTCCAAAATGAATGTTTTTACCTCCCAATTCGTTCCTCTTGGCTTCTGGACGTTTTTTTGCTATTTAAACCCGTCGAAATTAGGTTACCAGAGGAGTTGCAATTATATAAGGAAACTGCAAAAATCGGGCACAAATTATACATATGCGACAGCATAGGCATAACCTATGCGATCGCATAGGAATATGGATTTTGGCGTTTTTAATCTCTGGAGGGTTACTCGTGACCGCATAGCTTTTCTACTATGCGACCGCATAGTAGAGTGAACTTCCAAATTGAGTTATTATGATCCTCAAGTGTCATTCCTTCACTCCTTGACCTCCTCTCTTGTTTCTAGTTGCTCCAATGTTCTATTATAACTTCCAATTGGTGCTTAGCTTGATCAATTGCTTGATGTGTTCGTCGGATCAACTTTCAGATAATTGCAATTTGGTCCCTGAATTTTCATTTTGCTCCAATTTGGTCCTTTTTCGGGTCTTTTCTCCTGAATTCCACTATTTCCATAGAATCACCTACATTACATGAATTCAACATTTAAGTCATGTTTGTGATGTAAATAAGTTTGCTAAAAGTCTGTTTACTATAGTTCGAAGAAAATGCATGTTTTGTGAGAATGATATGTTTTCATGTTGATGTGGTTGAAGTAGACTTGGTCGATGGCAAGCAAGAATTATGGAATATGTCATTGTTGTATACAAAGGGGACATATGCTACCAGAATGCCCGAGAAAGAGAAGCTGTCCAAATTTTGGTTTGAGTTTCATCAAATGGATGGAGGTTGGAAAGAACAATGACCATAAAGGGCTATTGTTCCATTGTTGCACTAACGACTTTAGGTACTTCAAGTGGTGTAACAAATCCCTTGACGAAAGTGTCTGTTGCATGATGATGGTGAATCATGTGGTATTAGAAATGGAGGTGAACAGGTGGATGATTTGTCGTAAATGTTAAAGACGCTCGCTAAGCTAACTGATGAAAAAGACTTGAAGATCTCGCTCAAAATAAATATGCGTAAAGGAAAACAAGATTTGGAGAAGGAAAACTGAATATGTCGTGTATTAAGATGGTTTAGGATGGTGATGACAAAAATGACTCTTGAGAATTGTTGTTCAAGTGTTTATGTATGATATGCTGGTAGTCATATGTAATTTGATCTTGAAAAAAATTGCATTGATGTTCAACGAGCTTCTCAAGGTGTCAACTCTCTTGTATTTTGTCCGTAATCTTAATGAAGTACTTATCTATTTCTTCCAGCCAATTATGTCAACTCTTAGTGTTTCCATTTCAGATTCATGTTTTATATTTATGGTGCATTATTTTCTGTACATATAACCTGTCATTGCCCAAATAGTGAATTGGTAATTTTTGTCATTACCTTCAATGCAATTTTTGTCTCTGTTAATTGCAACCGAACGTGGGATGCACATAATAAGAAACATTGCATTAGAAAGAGAGCATATGGTCTAACATTGTTGCTGTCATATATAATGCAAGAGTCATCTTGATAGCTATAAGAACTTCAATGTTAAGTAAAAAGTTGACAGAAATAGGCAAACATAAATATCCAAAAGTTGAAGCCTAGCGGTAAAACACATATAGTCGTCAAGTTCCTATGTTTGGAAAGAAAACTACGAGACTTCAGAATATGAAACATAAGAAAAGTAAAAGACTTCAGAATATGAAGGATACTTTTTTGCAGGGAGCCCAACAAAACAAAAATAAAATGTACAAAAAATTCATTTGCCAACCTATTAAGTTACATTGTAGGAATTAAATAGTAGTCCCCTTGATGAACCAGCGTCTTGAGATTTTATTGCAATATCATTTGCATGATCTTGATGATCCATTCCTGAACTCGGATTCTGAACAAGAGTACAGCGACCTCCAGCAATAGTAGCATGTGGAATGGTCTGGGCGGGACTGGACATCCAATCTGCTATGTTGGGTGGTGAAGGCAATGTCTGAAATGACATTTAGCATGTTGTTATTGCAAGTACACTGGAGAATCATATGAAATTAACTATTTGTAAGGAGAAAAGTTACACTACTTACACCATGAAATCCAAGAGGAAAAACACCCATTGCGGATGGTGTCATTTCAATTGTGTTCCAACATTGTACGACAAATTGGGACAATAGTATGGCATATTATTCCCTAACATAAACATGAAAAATTTGGACATATGATAAATACACATTTAGAAACATGTAAATACAAATTGGAAAGACTATACTCACTGGGATATTTGAACAAAACATTCGATGTCCCCGCCCAAAAGGTTATTTTCAAATAACATGGCACCCAACAACCCCTGTTCTCAAACAACCCCGACAACCAATCATTCTCATGTAAGTCATAGGTATCAAGCATAGCTTTCCAACCTTCTTCGAATTCCTCAACGACCTGTGTATCATACACTAAGCCGTGTATAGACGAAAAAATGGAGCCCTTCCGAACGTGGTACCCAAACTTCTCCAACAACTTTTTCAATATATGCTACAAACACCATCTATGCCTCGTGTTTGGAAAGACTATCGCAATTGCATTTTGCATAGTCCTATCTTGATCGGTAATAATTCCATTTGGTACTTGACCATGCATACACTGCATCCACGTCTTGAATAGCCAAACAAATGTATCTGTATCTTCATTTGCCAGCAAACCACATTCAAGGAGTGTTGATTGTCCATGATGATTTACTCCAACGAATGGGGCAAAAGACATGTCGTATTTATTTGTGAGATAAGTGGTATCAAATGTCACTATATCCCCAAACTCCTTATACGCTTGCCAACACCTCTTATCTGCCCAGAAAAGATTCCTAAGCCGTAACTCTTCATCTAAATCCATACAGAAGTAAAAACTTAGGCACTATGCTTGCATTTGTGAAAAGTAGGAGTGTATTGCCGCGGCATCCCCTTCACCGAGTCTCAATTGTCTCGCTCGTCCAACATAATTTCGACAATCCTTTTCCACGCAAGTCATGTTCTCATACCCGCTCGCTTCAAACACTGCTGAGTTGTAACTCTTGTGCAGAGGTATTCCAGTCATATCGTTTACTTCGAGCTTGCGTTTGACATTTGCACTCAATTCTCGATTGCAACGATACAATATAGATTTTGAAGGACTAGTTTTATGATTGTGTTTGAGATCAACTGTGAGAATTTTCCATATTCCACGAATATCTAAAGAAGCCGTAAGTCTTGCTTTGCAACCTGTCTGAATTGTTGGATGCGGCTTCAAAGAAGCACTTGTATTATTGCTTCTTCGACCTTCACGACAACATGTCAACGTAACGTAATTCACTACTCCATCTTCTCCCTTTCTAGAATTCCTCCTCCTAACCCAAAAACCTACGTCATACGCATACCTCCTATAAAACTCAGACACCTCTTTCTCATCTTTGAACTCCATACCAACTTTAGGCACAATTACGCCATTCCTCCTAAAATTTCATCGTCTAATGTGACGAAATTGTCTGTATTGTTGACGATATTCTCCATATTGTTGTCATTATTGGATTCTACTAAACTTCATCGTCCAATACTTCCACAACTTTTTTTCCTACATCATATTGAATGACAATATGAATTTTGAGTGTTGATCAAATGTTCAAGGAAATCTTGCTTCAATAATATTATAAATGAAACAATAAAGTTGCCCAAGCAGTGAAAATGCATAGGTTTCGAAATAGTGCATCTTCAAAAAATTACAATGACATTACCTTTCTCCGTCATTCCTTCCATCCCTATGCCACCAAGTTGTTTCCAGATTCTGTACACATTTTCGACAATATGATCTTAATGGACACTAATTTAAAAAATAAAATAATAATAATAATTCCAATGCAAACATAATATTTTTTACTCTGTTCCGGATAAAAGAAGATGTCGAAATGGGTAACATTCCTAATTTTCAAATCATTACAGTGAGAATAATCTACAGTGAAAATCTGCAGCATTTTGTGTCGAAATGGGTAATGTTCCTCATCAAAATAATTACCTATCACAAGTGAAGTAGCTGAATCCCCGTCAGAAGAAACTAGTTTCGTTGCATCGTCGCGGTCTCCTTCAGCCGAAACTCTTAGGTGAATCGAAAGGTTTAATGCTCGGGTTAACGAAGGAAGCATGTGGACGGAATATATTTTGGTGGAACAAGTTCTTACCTTCAATCCCGCACTCAGTTCGCCGATTTTTGTCCAAATTTTGGTGGAAAATTTCGAAGTGTTTTTCTCTGATTTTTACCTCCCTGTGTGCAAGGGACAACAAAACCTAGTTACCCTCTGCTGTTTAGAATATTCAACAGTGTAAAAGACAAATATGACTTTCCCACCAATTTTAAGTGGTCACGTGACCAAAAATTTCAAAAAGTTGTGCACAGCAGTGTACAAGAGGCATTGTTGTAATGCACAATATATCGGATGAGGCAGACTATATGTACAAAAGGAGGGGCCACGGATCCCCTCTAGATATTACAAAGCATGGGGTGATTTTTTTTTTTTTTTTCAACAAAATATTCATATGGGTCCACCTTTAAGTGAGAATTCTGTAAGCTTTCTATGAAGGCTGTTTCTGGATGCAAAGAGTTGATGATGTAGGAATTAGAATTAGACAACTGTCTCTCCTATTCATAAATTTGACATACTTATTTGATAAATAATCATGACTTTTAATTTAAGTTAATTCAACACTCAATAGTTTATGGATCTCAAGTTGTCATAACAAATTCTCACATGATCTTAGTGAAATACATATTGAGCATTGGTTTTATTTGAATTAAATGTCATGATTATTTGTCAAATAAACGTGTCAAATTTATGAGTAAGGGGAACGATTTTTTATATCGTACTAATATGAATTAATCTATTAGTACAATCATGCTTGATAATAATAGTTGATAATGTTGATTTTGTCAAAATTCAAGCCATTGATTTAAAAATAAATAAATAAATAAATTTGAAATGGATGAATGTGATATTGCCAAGTATAAGTTGTTAACCAAAATTGTCAAACTTGATTGTATATGTAGCATAATTCAACTAATATATACAAAATGTTCACGTAGTTTTTTTACATTACAAAAAGTTATTTTTTTATTGAAAAAATAAGTTAGGTCGGGCTAGTCCAACATACCAACACTAAGGTCGTTTGAGTCCCTTTTTTGGTTTAGAATGCATTTTAAAATAGTAAATAAATGCGAAAAAAGTTACCCCTGTTTGAAAGAATTTTTTGGAAAGACCAAATTTTTGAATAACAAATCTTAAATTTTTGGGAGAATATGTGATTAAAAATTAGAGAAAATTTTAGCTTTATATGAAGAATATTTCATTTTGAAAATGTGTAATTGAAAATGAATATGAGAAAAAAATGTTTGAAAAGAATAATTATTTGTTACTCGTAGCCCTTGTTTGACACCCATTATAATGGGAAATTTTGGTAAAATATATTATGGAATAGTAGTTTTTGGGAGAATGTATGATTAAAAAGAAAGAAATTTTTTATTACATATGATATTATTTTATTGAAAAATGTGTAATTGAAAAGAGAAGAAAAAAATATATATCAACCCTTGTTTAAGCCCCATTTTTTGAAAAAAATAAATAAATTCTTTAATAGTATTTTGACCACATTTCAACCACACATTTTTCAATAAAATAATATTACAAGCAGACCTAAAACTTTTCTTTATTTTTTAACAACACATTTTCCGTCAATACACTATTCAAAAATTCATTTTTTTGATAAAAATGGGGCTCCAACAAGGGGTATAATTTTAAAGGGTGTCGTACACTGCTACCCTCTCTCGATCATTTGAGAGGTAATTGTTTTGAAAATTGGCTTGTAAATTAAGGACAAATCTACAGCAACAAAGGCGATGACATAGGACTTGACCAAATACACACATACATAGGAGGTCGGCATTTTTTTATTCAAATGGCACCCGCGGCAATGTGTGAGGATGTCACCCCATTGGTCGAACATTTTCGGGTACTCCGGCAAAATTCATAAATTAAGCCCCCGCTTTATATAAATTAAAATCATGATTTTAATTTAAATCAAAGTCAAGAATTAATTTTAATCACACATTTTATGGAAACCAAGAATTTTTTGACAACCCATTTCATCAACATTTATAAAAATCTGCTAAAGATTTGATTTTAGTCTCCACCAAACATGGGTTAAATGAAAACAAATTTTAGCATAAAAAAGTATTAGTTCAATCTATTCTAAAGTTCTGTTTTTTTTTTCTTTTATTAACATTAATTGAACTAAATTTCGATTTCTTTGATTCAATTAGTTGTTCTTGTCAATGGTAAAAAATAACACGACATTTTTTGATCAACATATATAGATTTAACTGAACAAAAATATTATAATCTCGGAGTTTAGTAATTGTAAAGAGAGATTTTTTAGGTTTGGATCCCTTCTCATTCACCTTTTGTCCCTTTATATAGGATGATGGACTAAAGCTTAGTGTCCTAATTATCTTAAGCAATAATAGTCGTGACTTAGGATTGTGTGCAACTCCTCGTTTGAAAAAATTCGATTGGTGTGAGTTCGATTGAAACTAAGTTATGATGACATTTAGGCTTTAGGCTTGTACCTAAGCCATCAAGTCATCTTCCTAATTGGTAGAGTTGTTGGTGCTATTGTCATAGAGGAGCACTTTCTCTACGGGGTCATACGATATATGACGTCTTTCATAGTTTGACTTCGACTTCTGTTGGGATATTGGGTCAAAGTGTCAAGTTGACCTGTTTGGACTTTTTGGTAGGGAGACTCTTTCAACCAAGTCAAAGGAAGCTCTCGATTCATCTGATGTGATTTTTTAAGTCAACAACAACAGTTCTATTTCGGTTCTTATTACATTGAGAGCATGTTTCACCATTAATGCTGGTCAACATGGACTGGACTTGTGGGGGCCGTGTTGGAAGACATCTCATAGTGAAGGAAATGTCTGTGTGTATAATGTGGAGCCCCCTCATGTGAGGGGGCTATGAGGCTTGGTGTACAGCGCTAGCACTGCTCCATAGTGAATGACAAATTTTTTAGCCCAACAATTAAGATACATAAAAGAAAACTGTTGTCTAATATAAAAAAAATATATGGCTCATTGGCTATTATCCAAGGAACAATCTCAAATAGCAGGTATAAAATGAGATCAGAACAACTAATGAAAAAAAGCCCATTTTGGAATACCATGAACAACTCATAAATTTTAGGACGGTTCCGTTATCCCAAAATAACTCAAATTTTAGGACGGTGCTGTGCACATAGCACCGTTCACATCCCCCTCACATGAGGGGGCCCCTTCTGTGAGGAGGTTGTACCTTGTCCAATCCGACGTGGACTGTACAAGGAGAAAAACCCTAAATTTTATCACTTGTCTCTCTTAATATTATACTGTCAAATCCAGTCCAATTAAAAAGACCAAAAGCCACAAAAAGTCGTCTCAAATACCGTGAATTCATTGTTAGTGAAACAATTCTTTTATGTTCCAAATCATTCAATAGAAGCATATTGAGAATTACTGTTTAGCAGAGGGAAAATGCAGCACCATAGAGGGATAGTTTAAGCAAATAATGTTACTAATGCCAAGCAATATAAACAATATAGTACTGTCGAATCATTGATAATCTCCTCTCTTTACAAGAAATTCTCATGGCATACTGCAGGAATTGCATGAAAATGCAAAGTTGGCGCTCCCACCCTTATCCATGAATTAGAAAAGTAACCCAAAAATGTTGAAGGGAAGTGAAAGAAGACGACAAAAAGAATGCAATTACAAACAACTTAATTCTTCGATTCATATTGTTAGCACAAGCTAGTATCCATCAAGAAAGATGTGTTCTAACTCATTTGTCCTTTGTTCATAAAGAATAATGATTGAATAGAAAACCATAGCAACACCGTATAAACATTGTTTTCAATGCTCACCCGTCAATCTCTCCTTCCGCTTCTCGAGTAGTCCATTCTAATTCCCCAGAGCTGCTCTGCAACTGATTTCATGTCTGGACGATCAGTTCGTGTAGGTGCCACACATTGGATGGCCAAACCAAACATTTTCGCCAGTATTTCTTTATCTACTGTTTCCTTCATCATAGGGTCTAAAATCTCCAAAACTTTGCCTTCATTATACATCCTGAAAGCCTATATAAACATTGTGTATGATGAGTTCCACGAATCTTTTCTTTATTCAAAAATTAAACTGAAACCAGCCATTTATTCCATATTAGCTGGTTCAAAGACTTAGTTCGAGGGAACTATGGAATATGGATGCACATTGGTCGTATGTTCTGTTTTTGGGGGACTGGGTTGGTTTATGACATAATTAGTACATTAAAGAGAAGCGGGGAAAATACATAAAGTCTTCATGAAAATACGGAAATGGCCAGGCGGGGTGGGTTTGTAGGAACTTTTCTGAAAAAATAACCTTAAGAAAAGATTTAAATTTCGGAAATTAAGCTTAAAAGGATAACAGCTCAAACAATAATAAATCATTCGCCATGACTTTGCAACGATGAATCCCCAAGAGGGTAGGCAGTCAGTTCATTAACTACAGATTTAAATTGCATTTATAGCCAAAACCCTTGTAATATATTCTTTTGCAAATCATCTCTTTGCTTATTTCTCTTCAGTTGTCCCCCTCTTTCTGCTTTCTCAAATGACAGTAAGAAATCGTTTACATGTAAGAAAACAAGCATCCCAAATTCCCAATAATGAAGTCAAGTATCAGAACAGAAATATGATGAAGACTTATTGGTTCATATTCTCCACGTAACACAGGTTTTACATAATGACTAATGCAAATAATCTTGTCAAGTATAAAGAGTGAAAAGCTTACCCATTTAATTGTCACCCTGTCATTGAGTGGTCTCTTCAAATCCAAAGGTCGACGACCAGTTAAAATTTCTATTAACAGTACCCCAAATGAGAATACATCACTCTTCGATGTGAGTTGATATGTCATCATATACTCTGGATCAAGGTAACCAACTGTGCCCTTTACTTGGGTTGAAACATATGTTTTCTCAGAGTCCATCTCACCTATCCTTGCAAACCCGAAATCTGCAACTTTGGCTCTCATGCTGTCAGTCAAAAGAACATTCGAGGACTTCACATCTCTGTGGATAATTTGCTTCTCTACATAAAATCCAAAGAGAATAGCCATGAACCACATGAAAATAGAAAATAAGGACAATGACATTAAAATAGACAAAGTTGCATGAAAATTTTAACATGACTATACTGTGAAGCAGAAATTACAAGGAGAATTTAAGTGAGCATGTTTGGATGAGCTTTAAATTTTACTTATAAGTAAACAAGTACCATTAAAAATAAATAATTTTTTATTGGTTAAAGTTGAAAATAAATAAGTTATGTAAGAGCTATTTTAAAAAATAACTTATTTGTTAAAAGAAAGAAAAATAATAATTATCCAAACATGTCTATAAACAAACTTTTACATTTTTCTCTTTTAAGGTGAACCTTTCCCCCCATGGAGCTCTCCCCACAATCCAAACTAACCCAGCCACCACACCACCACACTACCGGCGCCGACGACCAACTGACCGGTAGGCACCACATAACCGACCTCACACCACAAATCAGCCCCCCCAACCACTCTCTTTACACACAAGTGCAGTTAACTGTTGGAAACCCTAGCGCCGCCCAGCCGATTCCGCTAGATCCGGCCACACTTTGAGAAAACAGGCCTCACCGGCGGCCTCTGCAGGGACCGACGACCCCTGCCGGTGTTCTGCCCCCCACACGTGCCGCTCCAACTGCGCGTGTGGTCCACGCGCCGCCGTAGGGAAACCTGTAGCGGCAGCCTGCTGCTCCAAGAACAATCGGCTTGTCCGTTCCTCCGTTTGATGAACTGCTTGTACACAATTAGGGGGAAAAATTGGTGGATGTGCGTAGTATGGTATTCAATCATCGTTTCAGAGTGGAGGCGAAGGACTTCGCAGTATCTATTAATGATTCTGGCACTGTTAAGTTGACAGGATGGGGTTCAAAGTTTTCGTATTCAATCTTTATGGGAAGGTATGGTTCTATTTGGATAGTGAATATGGTAGACAGATTGAGGAGAAGTGAATTTGAGGACTGTGTTTTTAAATTTAACGAGTCTTCAATAGTTTTCTTAGCACAACGGTGTGTGAACCGTTGAGGTAGATATTTGATGATAGCACAATATGGGGAGAGGCGTCGAAAAGGAGTTGTCATGATACCAGAAGGTGCAAATGGAGAGGGATGGAAGTCGGTCTTACAGGTGTTTCAAGCAGTTGTTGCCTCATTTGTTGCTAGGGATAAGGCCAAACGACAAACGGTGAATGAACGAAACAAACGAAGGATGACTTATGCAGAAATTATAGCAAACTCTCAGACCTCGGAGAATGCCAACCAACGGATGCTACAGCAAAATGAAAGGACAAATAAAGTCGGTGATAACGAAGGTCACGACATTTATTTGAGTAGGGCTGAAATAATGACCCGTGCCCAGGAGTTGAAAGGAACATTGGATGAATTACTTAGGCTGGTTGGAAGCGGGCCTGAAATGGAGCCCATGAAATTGGTACGCTATCGCAAGTGTGGGGTTGAGTTGGATGAGGATCAAACTGGTGAAATACACGTACCGGGATTGACTCATAAGGAACTATCATCAATTACAGAACATGAAAAGCAGGGAGGAGATGAATATTGTGATTCTCAGGAGAGGATGGAAGCGGGATACCATAAAAATGATAACAGGGTTGACTTTGTGGGGGTCAACCGGAATGAAGTAGACATGGGGATTGCAGCTGAACGAGAGGTGGAACCACTGTCTAAGGAAGGGGAGTTTAGTATGGTGAACTTGGAGAAATTGACAATGAACATTGTGAAAGAAAACAACGCTACACATTCGACATCAAGAATTACGAACACTTATAATAGGAGGACAAAAGATATGGGTAGATGGTGCCAAGAAAGGAGAAAGCGACAGTGACATTATACCAGTGGTGGAAGAGAAAGAACGGTCCTTTGATCATCTCGTGGGTTATCAGGGTGAGGATACTTCAGAAGCTGATGTGTTAGAAGTTGGTCACCCACCTTCGAACTGGGTTCTATAAAAAATTCAGGAATTCAGTAAGTTGGTTGGCGTGTCATGTGATGGGTATGAAAATAGATTGTTACAATTATTCGAGGAGCTGAGGCTAATAGGAGACAAGACATCAGTATACATGGAAGTAAATTAAGAAGAAAGGGTGATCGCGAACTTAAGAGGCTCAAATGGTCAGTAAACTATGCTGGAAGGGTGGCGAGTCCAAGAAAGGAACAATGGGGAGGGGTTACGGAGTGTTACAATGATGCCAAAACTCATTAGCTGGAACGTAAGGAGGCTCAATGAGGTTAGTAAAAGGCTTGGTGTTCGACATTTGCTAAGGGGATGGGGGGCAAATCTTGTTTGCCTACAAGAAACTAAGATGGAGTTTATCTCGAGGGCGGTGATTCGTAGTTTATTGGGGGAAGGGGGGGGAATCATGTAGGATATCAGTTTTTGGGGTTATCAGGGGTTTCAGGAGGCGTGTTGGTGATGTGGGACACTAGAGTGCTTGAGATGAAGGAGGTGAGTATAGGGGTGTTCTCTATAGCGATTTCTTTCAAAAATTGCGAGGATGGATTTCAGTGGATGTTCACAGGAGTTTACGGGCCTAATTCAGATGACAGTAGAGTGGGCTTGTGGGATGAACGGCTGGAATGAGGGCTTGGTGGAATCTCCCTACATCTATTGGGGGTGATTTCAATGTGATTCGATTTCCTTCGGAGAGGTCGAGTGGTGGGAGACTAACTAGGGCAATGGAGGAGTTCTCAAATTTTATTAGGGAGAATTTGTTGGTGGATTTACCCATGATTGGGGGAGATTTTACCTGGTCATCCAATCGGGATCGACCCGTTTTGTCTCGTATTGATAGGTTCTTGATTTGTGGGGAGTGAGAGTCTAAATATTCAGATGACACTCAGAGAAGATTGGGGAGGGTGTACTCGGATCATTTTCCTATTATGCTATCGGGGAATAGAAGGGGTGGTGGAAGAAGACCTTTCAGGTTTGAGAAAATGTGGTTGAAAGTAGAAGGATTTAGGGAGCGAGTACAGACGTGGTGGACTTCCTATGAAGTCAGTGGGTCTCCATGTTTTGTATTGGATCAGAAACTAAAGGCGTTGAAAGGGGACTTAAAGAAATGGAATGAGGAAGTTGTGGGCAATGTTAACTGCAGTAAAAATCAGTGTCTGTCAGAGATAGAGGAGTTGGATAGATGGGAGGAGAGTCAAGGGTTGGCTAGGGAGGAGAAGGAGAGACATAGAGTATTAAAGGAAGAGATGGAGAGATTGGTGGAGATGGAGAAGATTACTTGGCGACAGAAACCTAGAGTTACTTGGTTGAAAGAGGAGGATAAATGCACTAAGTTCTTTCATAGGGTCGTCAATTCTAATAGGAGGAACAACTCCATCACAATTTTGGAGGTGAACGGGGTTACTTATGAGGAACCAAAGGAAATTGGAAGCCAACTGGTGAATTTTTATCAGAACCTCTATCGGGAACAATTTGAATGGAGGCCAAAATTGAAGGGACTGCACTTTTCTACAATCACTGAGGATGATGCCCGATGGATGGAGAGACCATTTGGGGAGGATGAAATTAAGGAGGTAGTATTCAGTATGAACGATGATAAGGCTCCGGGACCAGACGGTTTCTCATTCTCATTCTACAAGGCGTGTTGGGATGTGGTTCGACCGGACATTGTGAATACTTTATCTTATTTTTTTGAATGTGGCAGATTCCAGAGAAGTTCTAACGCCACATTTATTGTGCTCATCCCTAAGAAATCGGGAGCGACTGATATCAAGGACTTTCGCCCCATTAGCCTTGTCAGCGGGGTGTATAAGATTATTTCAAAAGTCCTGGCAAACAAATTAAAGGAAGTGCTGGGAAAAATAGTGACCAAGTTTCAGAATGCATTTGTAAAAGGGCGTCAGATTTTGGACTCTGTGCTTATAGCGAATGAATGCATAGATTCAAGAATGTGCCTAAGTGCCCCAGGGATGCTTTGTAAGCTAAATATTCAGAAGGCTTACGATCATGTAAATTGGGGATTCTTGTTGTATATGCTCAGGCGCTGTGGCTTTGGGGATAAATGGTGTAAATGGATTCAATTCTGTGTTTCTACTGTTTCATTCTCAGTTTTGGTCAACGGAACACCTGAGGGTTATTTCCGAGACAAGGGGATCCATTGTTCCCATTGTTATTTGTCATTGTGATGGAGGCCTTCAGTACGATGATTGAAAGAGCCGTGAGAGCGGGTTTGATAAGGGGTTTTATGATTGACCAACTGTAGGTGTCCCATCTGTTATTTGCAGATGACACGTTGATCTTATGCGATGCAGATGTTGAACAATTCAGTAACTTACGCCGTCTGCTCTTATGTTTTGAAGCGGTGTCTGATTTGAAAATCAATTTGGGAAATTCTGAGGCTATTCCAGTTGGAGAGGTCAATAATGTTGAGGAGCTGGCTGATATATTGGGTTGTAAGGTTGCGCAGTTGCCGATATCATATCTAGGACTCCCGTTAGGGGCACGATTTAAAAGTACCCATATCTGGAATGGTATTGTGAAAAGGATGGAGAGAAGGTTAGCAGGGTGGAAGTGTATGTACTTTTCTAAGGGAGGTAGACTTACTCTCATTAAAGCCACTCTCTCCAATCTCCCTACTTATTTTTTGTCATTGTTCCCCATTCCGATTGCAGTGGCAAAGAGATTAGAGAGACTTCAAAGAGAATTTCTGTGGGCAGGGTTGGGGGAGGAGAGGAGACTCCATTTGGTCAATTGGGGAGTTGTTTGTTTGCCGATGAGGATGGAGGGTCTTGGGGTGAGGAGCTTTGTGTTGTTCAATAAGGCCTTATTAGACAAGTGGTTGTGGCGATTTGGAGTGGAGAGGGAAAGCTTCTGGAGAGAGATAATTGGGGTGAAGTATGGTGTGACGGAGGGGAGATGGTGTACATTTGAGGATCATGGTTCTTATGGGGTGAGTTTGTGGAGGTATATCCGACGGGGATGGAGTGCTTTTTTGGACAAACTGAAGTTTATGGTCGGAAATGGTAATGAGATTAAATTCTGGGATGATTGTTGGTGTGGAGATCAACCGTTGAAGGAGAGATTCCTTCCTTGCATCGCATTGCCTCAGTGTCCACTGCTATGGTAAGTGATCTCTTAGACATTCATAATGGGAGCTATAGTTGGAATATTACTTTTGGGAAGGATCTTCAGGATTGGGAATTGGAAGATTATTCGCTGTTTATGACCTTTTTACATGAGGCACAAATTCGGGTTGGAGAGAGGGATTGCATCAGGTGGAGAACAGCACAGGATGACATTTTTTCAGTTCGCTCGTACTTTAATTCCCTCATGTGATGTGTGAATAATTCATTCCCCTAGAAGTTGGTGTGGCAGTATAAATTGCCTCCTCGGGTGGCATTCCTATTGTGGACAGTTGTGAGGGAACAGGTCTCAACGGTGAATAATCTTCGACGTAAAGACTTTTACGCAACCGAGTGGTATTATATGTGCAAGAAGGATGGGGAGACGATCGATCATTTGTTCATATATGTGATGTTGTACGTTGGATTTGGAATAGTATACTTAGTTCTCAATTTATGGATTGGGTGATGCCTCGTCGTATAGAGGACGTGATACGGGCATGGCGGAGAAAATTTCGTGATAAGGATAGCAAACTAGCATGGCACCTTATCTCGGGCTGCATTGTATGGTGTGTGTGGAGAGAAAGGAACAACCGTTGCTTCGAAGACCAAACAAAGACATGAGAGTAGATAAGAGAAACATTTTACTTTACCTTGTATTCTTGGTTTAATGCTGTGGTTAGAAATCCTGTAGATGGGTTGCCTAATTTCATGTTATTCCTTAATGGCTTAAAGTGAGCATGGCGGAGAAAATTTCGTGATAAGGATAGCAAACTAGCATGGCACCTTATCTCGGGCTGCATTGTATGGTGTGTGTGGAGAGAAAGGAACAACCGTTTCTTCGAAGACCAAACAAAGACATGAGAGTAGATAAGAGAAACATTTTACTTTATCTTGTATTCTTGGTTTAATGCTGTGGTTAGAAATCCTGTAGATGGGTTGCCTAATTTCATGTTATTCCTTAATGGCTTAAAGTGATTGTAGACCCCTCGTATATTCTCTTTTAAGTAATAAAATTATTTGATTACCTATCAAAAAAAACATTTTTCTCTTTTAAGCTTAGCCAAAGTCTAGATAATGTTATAATGCACATCATTGAAAATCAGGGAGTAAATTCATGATTCAAAACAGCACTTTAAGGATCAAGGCCCTAATTGTAGTTCTCTAGGTAATAAAATGGTATTGGTGCATAGAGCATCAGTAGTTTTCAGTTTCATGATAGAAGTTGATCTTCGTGATAAAAATTTACGGAAGCAAAATAAACTCTACAGAAAGAGCTATCACCTGCATATTGATGGAGATAGGTTAGGCCATGAGCAACATCAATAGATATTTCAAGTCTCTGACAGAAATCCAATATCTTTCCCTTCCGTCCTACAAAGGAAATCAGCCAAAATATTGCAATTATACTCGCCTGACTATAATATTTGTGAGGTTTCAAGGGTTTTAAGAGATATACCATCTAGATGTTCTCTAAGTGTACCATTTGGCACATACTCTGTAATAATCAGACGCTCATCTCCATTATCAACATAACCAAGCAGCTTGACGAGATTCCGATGATCAATTTTAGCCAGAAGTTCAACTTCACTCTTAAATTCAGTCCGCAATGCTTCAAAGTGTTCCTTCTTTTTTTCCCCAACAATTAAACATCATTTACCGAATTATATGTTGCAAAAAGAAAAAGGGAAGAGTTTGAATAAAGAAACTGGCTTAATTCGTCTCTTTAGAAGAAAATTGTCTACCCCAGTTCCACTTTGATTTTCTCTGCAATTCCAATTTGATCATTTCATTTTATTACAGAAACCAGAAGTGAGTTAACACAGCTACACTTCCTTTTACCTTGGAGGGACCTCTAAATTCTTTCTACACATTATTTTTAGCCGGTCTCAAGCTCGGGTTAAAGAGGAGGGCTGCAGTATAAAGACAACCAGCATAAAACTTTGTTAAACCTTGTGGCATTATTATTTTTAGCCTAAACATTTAAATGAATTCAAGACTCCAAAATTCAGTTCCCATTCTTCATTTTCTATGCAACTGGTGGACCCCAACATAGATCTCTTTTAGCTTAGAATTATAGTGAAAATATCTACAAATAACACATAAAATGTAAAAACTAAGTACATTTTCAGATCTTGCATCACTCTTGGTTCTCACATAACAGAGCAAAATCTTCTTGTAGAATGTTCAATAAAGTGAATGAACAATCATTCTTTATAACAATTGTTAATGTCCAAAACGTCTATGTTAATTATTGAAATCACAATTCTAAAATTCCCATATTCAGAGAGTGAAAGCTCAATGGTAATGTTTTCAAGTTCTCATTCACGTTCTTAAGTAAATGAAATGAGAATTCAGGCTTCTTACAATTAGATTCCACAGTTAAATAATAAAATAATTGCTACTAATTGTATGCAAAATATATAAAAAAATTCCACAGTTAAATAATAAAATAATTGCTACTAATTGTTTGCAAAATATATAAAAAAAAAAAGGGGAAAAATCATTGAAGTTAAATTTATTACAATGCTCAAGTTTAACCACACTCAACTTCATATTGATAGCCCAGCATCCATTCTCATATATAGTTGCTGTTCTTCTTGCCATTGAATTAGTCTTTCAATCTTGTTGGAACCATTCACACATTAAACCCAATGGGCCTTAACCCTTCTAAATAACATCATTGTCACTTCCTTTTTTTCTCGTTAATCATTAAGCAATAATATTGGCTCACCATGCCTTTGGAAAAACAATGTTATGAGAAATTATTTCAGAAGCTGCAAACTCAAAGTTTAGAAAAAGAATCAGAAGTATACCTTTTTTGCCCGTTTGATGGCAACGACGAGGCCGTCTGGTAGCTTGGCCTTATAGACAGCTCCGAACCCTCCTTCGCCTATTATTTGCGATTGCGCGAAATTATGTGTTGCTCTGGCAACTTGGCTCATAGAAAGATGAACATTTCCAACCTTATTAAGTTTTGGCGACATGGAAAATCTTGAAGGACTAGGCGGCACTCGCAGTGGACTGGCTGGAATCTTCTCAGAAACAGAACTCATTTCTAAAGACGAAATTGAATCCACTGCAAGAATAGTGCAGTAGATCGTAAATATTCACATACAACTAGCAGGACTAAATGTGTGAGCATAAATATACTAATTCTTCTATATTGACTATGCATGGGTAAGCCAAAGGACTTGCATGATGAAAATATATCTAAATTATAAATATAAGAAAGCGGACTTCATATGAGAAGTATGTGTGTCTACACCAACTTATCCACTAATGTTACTCACTTGAATTTGGCTCCTTGGACAGAATAGTATGGCCAAGTTCCCTCTTTCTTGCTTGAAAGCAAGGGCAAAGAAAGGCACAACATAAAACAAAGAAAGCTGGTGCTGCCATTGCCATAATTTTGGGGGTTAATATTGGGTTATTAGCATATTTATCCCTTTTCAACTGAGATGTTTTATCAAAATCGTGCCCTGTAGATCCTTCTCGAACCACATTTCGTAAAAATTTTCTTCCCACCTCCAAAGGCAACTTATCTGCATTATGGTAGATAAACCACTACTTATTAGTAAAAAAAAAAAAAAAATACATATATATATGCAATCTAAATGTTTACAAAATATCGAAATCTTTTCCCAGTGTGCATCTCATAAGGAGATATATTAACAGAAAGCAGAAGGTATGAAAAGAAATAGCTCGATTGGGCAAACCTAATGAAAATTCCAATCCACAATACTGATTTCCGATATTTCTTGTGACCAAGCAATGGTTCTCGTGATATATTCTGAGAGCCTTGCAGAATAAATATTTTTCTACCAAATTTCCATCAATATAGAACAATTCCCGATCAGGATTACCCAAGTAGCTAATGTGATATGTTCCACAGGCTTTTCTATGTTGCAACAACCCAGATGCAGATATTCTTGGTGATTGCACCAACAACAGTAGACTTAATAAAACTAATGCCATTTTCAGCGAAATACAGCAAAAATATTGCATCTATCAAGGCCAAAACTTAATGGAGGAATCCTCAATTACGAAGCTCCACGCAACTCATACACTTCCCAGCTAGCCGAGTCAAAGAATTGTAGTTTGAGCCTAATTTGTCATAGAATAACTCAATATGCTCATTTGAGGTTCAATAGTGCTCTGATCAAGCAGTATCAGTCTCCACAATCACCTGTAAAGTCGAATTCAAGAAATTCTTCAAAAAATCAAGCTCCAAATTGACAGAGCAAATGAATGCAATAGGCACAATTTTCTAATTTATAAAGTGATGCTTCAAGACAGAGAACATCAAAGTTCCACCAAATTATAAACAAGTTTCCATCAAATACCAAGACATTGCAAACATACAAATAAGACAAAACCCGAATCAGAGAACACGACCTATCAAAGTTCTTCTTCCAATTTGAAAAAGACTCCAACCCTGATAAAAAATCAACTATAACTAAACAAACCAACTTTCAGATTAAATTCATAAAACAGTTCAAATGCTAATAACAAACTCAATTTAAATGTATCTAGTATAGATCGTGTATTGTGTGTGTATATAGGTTGTGGGAGAATGGATCAACTAATAATAATACCGGTCGATAATCAAACCAGATTAATGGAAGTTGCTGATACACAGAAGGGAGAGTCTATAAACATGCAGCAAATATGTGTATATCGAGGGGCACAATAATGCAAATGAAGAATCAGGGGGGAAGTTTACAGAGAGGGGCGATACAGGCAAGGTAGAAGTTGGAAGATTTGCAGACTGATGGGCTCTGGTCAAAATTTTTTGGTCGCATTTTTAGCCTCATTCAACGCATGAAAATTGTTGACAATTGTAAGTTGCACTGACATTTTCTTGGTCTTCAATTCCCGGCAAGGATTCAGATTTTTGGAATAAAAAAATGGTGTCGATACGGTACGATACTAGTGGGTACTTTCCGAAGATTCATTGGACAGGAGATATGGTGCAAGAATCCATCATCGATGTTGACCAAGGATGCCCTTTATATTTTGGATGATTGGCACACAATCTTTGTTACGTCACTCTTTTACAAATCATCCTATCGTTCAAATTTTATATTTTCACCTCGAGATCAATATTTATTTGCACAAATCGCCCATATCATTTTGCTCTGTTCAATTTTTTCTTTAGGCCCCGTTTGGTAGGGATTTTTTGACCGTTATTTAACTATTCAAATCGTAATTTTTGACTTCTTCTCTCACGTGTGGACCCCACTTTTCTTCTAACGGTCAAAAAATCAATTCTCAAAATCCCTACCAAATGGGCCCTTAAATGAGCAAGTCTCTTCCATCAAGTAAAGTGTCGTCCACTTAACCTCTATTTTATATTTTAATGATAAAAAAAATACAAAAAATAAAAAAAGAATATTAAAATAAGAAAATATCCATCTCTTCTCCACCTAGGGATGGCAAAAAGGCTCGAAAGCTCGGGCCGCCCGTGACTCGGCCCGCAAAAAGCTCGAGCCGGCTCGGCTCGAGGCTCCGGCGTGAAGTTAAAAGGCAACAGCTTAGTTCCAACTTACTTTCATGAGATTCAAAAAGATTAATTGCTGCCAGAGGCTTGTCACCTTTACCGAGAACATGGAGTAGGAGATTAAATGTATGAAAATCAGGGGAAAATCCATTCCCCATTTCATCAAGTAATCCGTGAAACTGATCTAACTTCCCCAACCTAAACTTTGCAGACATAATGATATTACGAGTTTAACATGTCTGGGAAATGACCTGGTACTAACATCTGTGGATACACCCATTCAATCAACTTATATTGATAAACTAAGAGCATGTAAATTGCATTAAATGAATTCTTAAACGGCCTATAATTAAATGTCTTTGACTTAGCCCCTGTTTGATTCCCATTTTTGGGATAAAAATGAATTATGGAATAGTAGTTTTCTGGAGAATGTGTAGTTAAAAAGTAAGAAATTTTTTTTGAAATTCGTGTATAATTATTTTATAGAAGAATGTGTGGTTAAAAATGAGTTTTAAAAAAAATGCATTCTTGAAAAAATGCTTTGTAAAGGCAGCTATCAACTACCTTTTAAGGAAAAAAAAGTGGGAAAAAACGAGCCGACTCGGCTCGGCCCGTTTTGGCTCGGGAAGGC
>NW_019265467.1:454951-505444 GCF_002742605.1 Olea europaea var. sylvestris
GTTATAAAATAAATAAATAAATAAATAATATTTTAAAATAAATATATTATCAAAAATCGAAAGAATGAATAAAATAATAAATTACTGTTCATTTGGTGTAAATTTTGGTGTAATGGTTGGAGAAGAATTTTGGTTTGGTGCAAGATTTAGTGTAAAATTTGGTGCAAAATGGTGCAAAATTTGGTGCAGGATTGGAGATAGCCTTAGTTGTACCAATCAAACCTCACATCTCATTGCAATCAATATTCCCAAGCAGGGCCAGTGACAAGGACTTTTTACAGGTGGTATCAACGCAACATCTTTATAAGTGTTTTTTTAATTATCTTATGAAATGCTGCCACGTGTCCTCCTGTATTTTAACTCTATCACTGACCTCGTCTTTGTAGCATGGTTGTATATAGTAATCCTCATGTAAAGATACACGTAATCATTGAGACATACAAGAATGTCTATCTTGATCGGAACTTCTTAATCATTGGGATCTCTAAACACTTTCGCACCATTTTTTTTTTCTTCCCATGGCTGACACCAATGTCATCCTCACACCAATCCAAGTTATCTGTGATCTCACTTCACCCTATTCTTGATTGACGCTGACATCTCCAAAGCTTCTAATCGGCAATAGTTACCCTACATGGCGTCGCTTCATATTAATGGCTCTCAACGTAAAAAACTAGTTTTCATCAATGGATCCCTCAAAGAACCAACAAATGCTTCAATTGATATATTATAGGAGAGGTGATGCAAAATGATTCTCACTTTGCTGCTCAATTCAACTGACAAATCTTTCCTACAAAGCTTGGTCTACTACAAAAATACCTTCATGTATGGACTGACATTAAACCACGATTCTCTCAGAGCAACACCGCAAACCAATATCGCCTCAAGCGCGATCTCATCAATTTTCGTCAAGAATCAATTATTGTTAGATCCTACTACAACACCATCATTAAGGAGTCTTTAGGATGAATTACATGCTCTCACCGAACCCAGCTCTTACACATGTACTGCTCGCAAAATGACAAAGAAAAAGAAGCAATTGAACAAATTTTTCAACACCAAAAGTCATGTTTTAGCCTTGAATCCTCTGTCCACAGTCACAAAAGCCTACGCCACCGTCCATATAGATGAGACCTAACGACATCTTCATCTTTAGTTGTTGCCTATACTAGAAATTTATGCCATGGCTAGAGCTCGACCTTTTTTTTACCAAATTTTTAAAATCGAGCAAAAAATGGCAAGAAGTTATGGGGAAGGTCACCTTAAGAGAAGTATGATTCGAAATTATTATGTACCTTGCCCATTGGAATACCTTCAAGCTGAAGCAAAAGAAGGTCACTCTACCGCAACATACAATATTGCAATCATGTCACGATCAACTTCTCCTTCTCCTTCTGCCACAAGTACAATCCCTGGCCTCTCTGACAAGCAATATTGGCACATAATGGATCTCCTTTGACCTTCTCACTCGAGTGGCTTCTCTAGTGGCTATTGTTCAATCTCTCTTGCAACTAACATATTGTTTCAGCTATGGGTCATTGACACGGGGCCTTCAACCCTTGTGTTGCCACACACAACACATATTATCCCTCACTCACAAATCGTCACTTTACTAACGAGAGCCACGATTAAAGTCACTCATGTGGACTGTCTTAATATCATAATTACTTTAGCTCGGTCATTTATTATTTTTTCCTGATTTTCAATATAATCTTATTTCTGTTTGTCAACTGACAAAAAAAAAAAAAAATCATCTTGCATTGCCAATTTTACTTCTCTCTGTTTTTTAAAAAACCGCACAAGAGGAAGCTATTTGGGATAAGTGAGGAACACAGATGACTCTGTCATCCCAAAATCCAATTTCATATTGCTCTTTGCACTGAATCTTCCATCAACCCCGTTTGCACATTTAGGACACCCTTTCATATCTTGTACCCTCAAAGGCATATTTGATTTGAATAAAGATACTCATTGTGATGTTTGTATCCGTGACAAAAATACTGTCTACTTTTGTAAATTGGTTAAGAACAAAAGTGCAGCTATTTGTGGTAGTTTGGCCCATCTTATATGTTAATGTGATTGGATGGGTAAATTATAGCAAAAGTCCTCTGCCTTTGAGGTATTTATACTCGTCCTCCACTTTTGTTATTTAAGAAACCATGTCCTAAACCTTTCAAAAATTTGTGGTGTTTGTATGGATAAATTCAGTCCATTTCGGAAAAAAAAAAGGGAAAAAAATGTCAATCTAGCATTAAACAACACATGGAACATGTCACAACTACCGTACACTTAAAAGTGGATGGCACCAAATTCACGTGCCTATGTCAAGTACCAAAAGCATGACATACACATTGAGTCCCATACTGTAGCACTTTTTCTAGAATTGAGGTCAAATTTTGTTTTAAATGCCATATAGATGCTTTCTTTAGATTTTTCATATAGAAAATAATGTGTTATTTTCAATAAATTTGAAATTGATAAGAATAATTCTTTTTTCGTCAGAACTATTATCCACTTTTCCATTGAGGCCATGTTTGATTGGGGTGAATTTCGTGGATGTTTTCCATTTTCCAACTATTTTGGTGTTTGATTGCTTTTTTTCTATGGAATTCATTTTCCTTGTTTTCTCGCACATTTGCCATTTCCTTATTTTGGTGAAAAATTAATTCTCACCAAAACGTTGAAAATTGGTTTTCTGCCATTTTTTTTTATTTGCAATGAAAATAAATTCTAGAAACAATTATATAAGAGGATATCCCTTAAATTGACAATTTTCATGTAAACAAAGACAAACGAACACCGAAATATAGATGATTTTATGGATCTTTTTTTGGCAATGGAAACAAATTCTAAGAACAATTGTAGAAGTGAATATCCCTTAAATTGATAATTTTCATAAAAAATAAAGTCAAACGAATATCAAAAGACACTTTTATTTTAACAATTTTCAGGTGGAAAATTATACCTATCAAACACTATTAATTGATAATTCCCACTAAAACAAATTTTAGGCAATTCAATTCCCTTCAAATAATTTTCTTTCCATCAAATTTTATCTTTACAATCAAACGGACACTGAATTCAAAATTGAATTCACATCACATGGCAAGAAAATGCTCTATGTCAGTACATAATTTTTTTATTTTTACAGACAACACAAGGTGCAATATTATTGGAAAATGAGAAAAAAAGAAAAGAAAAACAATCTACTTACATTTTGTCATGTCAGCATTAGTACAAGTTCTATTAATTTTGTATTTATGACTTTATTGAACTAAAATATATCAAAAAAAAAAAAAGCCAAAGGCAATTGTAGCACGCGTGGTGTGTACCTCAGCATCAGTACAAGTTCTATTAATTTTTCTGTATTTATGACTTTATTGAAAAAAAAAAAAAAAAAAAAACCCAAGTAATTGTAGCACACGTAGCGTGTGCCTATACCTACCAATTGCGTAATGGTTTTGCCATTGAAACAATATTTATTTATAGCCTAACCTACCAAATTGTTAGGAAATTTCGCAGCAAACATAACCTAAATCGAAAATTGTGCGACGATGGCCTATTATTCAAATATTTGAACAATGAGTGTTCAATTGAAATAATGAGGGCATGTACGTATCTTACAACCACAAAGCAAATATAATTATACTAGTCGTTGGCCCATGCAATGCATGGGATATGTTATTCTTCAGGTAATATTAACGTGTCGAGTTTGAAGGGTTGACGGGAGATAATGAGATTAACAAAATAAACTCAATTTGACAAGGTAAATTTTCATATGATTTTAAGAATAAAACACAGTTTCGAAACATCTCAAAAGCATAAAGATATGAAGAAAATATTTTCTTTAACACCATTAATAGAAACAGAATAGAACCATCTACTATCCTGAAATTCTGAGTGCCTGTTAACCTGTTACATTAAAAAATGAAATTAGCTGTAGCGAAAAAACTAAACATTTATGCAACATAGTCATAATTTTACACTCAAGAAATTATCATTGTTAAGGCGCCACAATTGCACAGCATCCACTTATAGTAGATAAAGGGAGACTGACTAACTAATCACATATTTCTAGACTTTTCTAAGTCATGGGACCAACATCAATTTCCAACAAAGGCATGCCAGATTATTTAGATGCATTGATTGCATTCCATGTATATAGTTAACGCTTCCAACTTGAGACGATTGAACTTAGGCTCGTATTTGCCGCAATTCCCACTCCACCTTAATTACTTATTTGGTATCATTTCCAGAAACAATAAGGAATGGAATTCTGATCAACCCAAATTCTGTAATTCCGTAATTTCATCAAAGATTTTCCATGGTCACAGTTACCAAGCAAAGAAAATTGATATTAGAAGACTGTTATCATACTGAATTGCTACAAGTTGAGTCGAAGAAGTGGTGCTCAACACATTGGTAAAGAAGCCAAATGCAAAATTTTGGTAGAAATTAGAATAAAATCACCAATAGAAGAGAAAAAAGCGCACCTTCCTTTTTAAGCAAAGCAAATCTGGATCCCAAGGGATGAATTATTTGAAAAGAAAGAAGATGCATGCATCCACACAATTTATACATATATCAAACAAAATTCAACTTTCAAATAGTATATAATATAGGTAGAGTGATTAGGGCAACGAAAGCACGCAACAACGTTGTACAAGAGAGGAAGCGTACAAGGAGACAGACAGGAAAGCGAATACTAATGCATATCATACAAAGCTTGATCAAAGCAACAACAAAATAGTTAATTAACTCTAATTATAAATGCATCAAATCACATGACCCTGACATCCAATTCAACTGAGATCCCGAGACAGTAAAAGAAAAAGAAAAAGAAAGAAAGAAAAAAAAAAGAAAAAATATCCATAGAAAAAAAAATTTTATAGGAAAATTATCGTCGAGAAATCAATCTTAGGTTAATAGGTCATTTTTCAACCAAATCAAAGTATGTTAAACAGGGTTCCAGATATAAATGGCTTGATATAAATTTGTAAGAAGAAAAAAAGCTTAATATGAGTTGGTCGATGTTCCTGTAGCTTGCGTTTGAATGACAGGTAAAGCACTTGCTCCTATATATATTTTATCGTTAGTAGCTCTTTATAAGAGAAGGAATGTAAATAAAAGCATCTTGTATAACAATATATAACATTTTCAACAAGGCAAAAAAATTAAGAGGGTCAAACATTCCCATTGAAGAACTCACAGGAAAATTTGTAGTTGCAGAAGATCCCCAGTATTTCAATGATGTTAAATCATAAGCTCTAGCAACCTTTTCTTACTGGTCATATGCTCCTAAACGATTTCACATCCTTCTCCTGTACTTAGAGGTGTAAGTCTGACAGCAAAGATCTATATCACACAATATATAAATTCACTTTTAGGATGAAAGTAAGCTAATTTTTTCTCCTAAGTCCTAACCCAAATTTGTATTTATTCCAAACCTCCCCCCTAAAACAAAAAAATAAAAAATAAATAAATAAATGAAGACCTAATTTTTTCTCTCAAATATTACATTCCCTAGTTAGTTCACTGAATAAAAATAATTACTTTACAAAACTGTAAATACTATAACAGAGGAAAAATCAACTCACATGCAACAGTAGAGTAATAAAATGAAGAGAACTACCTTACGGGTGTTGGGACATAAGAAGCTACTTGCCCCTTGCTTGGTGATCTTCCCAACACAGATGGAAACAAGAGACATGCAGAAAGACCTAGACAGCATACCCACTTCCAATAGCTGAAAGTGCTGTTTCATTATCACGTAGGTAGATGTCACTTGAGTTGATAAAAGGAAACAAAAAGGGCATTATATACACAGCCTTTTCCATATATAATTGAAGTACGTATCAATAGGAGAGGCTAAATAAAATTATTCGAACTGAAATATATCTTTCCTAGCCAACAAAGTAGAGAATTGTAACAAACCAAATATGTTTAGGGAAATATTTTATTTGCAACATAAAGTAAGAATTGAATGAAGCGTAATGAAAACTAGGTATTGGAAGCTCATTGTCCTATTTTGTTGGCTTCCTCTTTCACAATAGAAATTGCTCATTGTCAATATTGTTATTTATTAATTCAAAAGCAAATCAATAATAATTGAAACAGAAGCAAATAAGAAGCGATTCTCTATTATGTACATGAATACGCACCTCGCTCAAATATTTCCAATTCCATCGAGGCTAATTTTTTTTGTTATCCCCGTCCTCTTTATACAATCAATCCCCAATAAAAATTGGATTCTTATAGTATAATAAAATTCCTATCTATAGTGGACTTAATCAAACACCAAATATTCATATTATGCCTTTCTTTAAATAATTTGTCAATATAGTTCCTCCATCTTACCTGAGATCTCATTGCTAAGGAATAAAATTCTTCGATTTTCATCTTTTAAAACATATTAATCTTAATTTGATGCAAATTATAAAAATCTTCTAAAATCAATTTTTAAATTTACCAGATACAATGGGATACGAACAATACAAGTAAATAAAAATCACTTTTGCATGCAAATCAGGATTGGACTTAATGAACTCATTTCCGTAGGCATTCATCATAAAATCCATAGTAACAAAACAACGTCATATTTAGAATACTAAAACTACAAAGTATCCAGATGACTTTGTGGAACAAGGGGTTACATGAAATCGAAGTAAATTACTCAACTTCAACTAATATCCGATACCTGCAAATACTCAGGCATCCACAGTGGAAGAACCACAGCTACTTCTAAAAGTCTTTTTGCTTCGCTCAACCCAACCACATCATCCTATCTAACACTAGGATTGGTCTCCAAGACATCCCTTTGAACCATAGCAGCCAAGTCTCCATTGGGCCCTTTATATTGCACATTCTTCGACTTTCCCTACCTAAATTCATAAAAGAATGGACTTTGTTTCACTCCCCTTTGCATTCCAATTACTATTCCAAAATATGCTAATTCCCTGCACCATTAAGAATAAATATTTTTAAAAACTAAATACATTTTCTACCAACACGATAATATTATTACACTTTCAGCAATTAACTCTTGAATGTTGAATCTGTTCCTCATCTATGTCATTTAAAATCAAGTTTATTTTCTCCTCATTAACACCATTAACAACATGATGTAGAGACTACATAGTTTACAAAACTACTAGATAGTTTCATGAAATGCCTCATAAATTCACTAATAGGACAAGTAAACTGCAATTTTCAAAAACCATTTGTCCCATAGTTTGCTCAAGTAGGTTCAACAACGAGATTATGTGACAATATAAAGGGAATAAAAATGACTTGCGTCAAAACACAAGAAGGTTATAAATAGAAACCATAGGGGCTTACCTTGGGCGAAGCCATTTCATAAAAGTAATAGAGTGGCAAGTTGGCAAAGAAGAGCCAAGTAGCGTTACTACCAAAGCAGTATCAAGTGTGCTTTGGCATTGAATATCACAGGAGTTAATTAGTCAAAACAATAGGAACAAAAATGCATCCATGTAAAAGATATAATTTGAAAGTTATAAAATCAAGAGTAGCGCCACATACTAACAGCTCACCAAGAGTTCCAAAAGAAAAATGAAAAAGGACATTTTGACCATAGATCCCACCATTACAATCAAACTGATTGGCATGAACATAAGACATGGGTTGCCATTTCATAAAGTGATATAACAAGTATTTTGTCTCCAAGAATTAGAGGAAAAAGGCCAATACACTAATTTCCATAAGTTTGATACTAAACAAAGTCAAAGATGATATTCAGAATTAAAACTTGAAACGGAATAAAATTGGAAACCAGAATTGAATTTGATGACTAATAAATCCAAACAGCATTCCAGATTCGACTGAAATTTAACAGTAACTCCTTTAAACGTGTTAGAAGATCCCAAATACCCATATTTTGATCGTCGCATAACTTGATTCACTTAATACGCTATGAGTCTACACTAATTTCAGCTAGCAAATTATGGATCCTAATTCTCTTTTCAACTTCATATTGAATAGATCAACCATATAAAAATTCAAGATTAATCTAAATAGTGCACAAAATTGAGGTTTAACGCCTTATCAAACCAGAAATCAAAAGGAATTTTCACTTCAGGCATTGTTGCACATTTCAAGCGATCACTTGATACAACACTACACCTTAAGCTACAAATGAAATAAATAAACCAGTCAATTTCAATTACATAAATCAAAAACCTTTGCTCGATAAATATTCAATGTCACCACCTGACAAATCGAATCACAAAAAACCTCGACTGAGGAACAATGATCCCGTAGAGACACCAGAAGAGTCTAAAATTGAACCCTTGAACTTCAGTAGAGCAGATCCTCTCGTATTAGAACCCAAAACAGTGTGTTGTTGAACCTAAAAGAATACCTAAATGAAAATTAATAGCTTCAACAGCTTGTGCAAACGGAATAAAAAAACTTACCAAAGATCCTCGCTTCCCTTCAAAAAAGAAGCAATGAACGAGATCCCAAAACCAAAAAGAAAGTAGAAACTTACCTGACATAGACTTTGCTGTGTGGTTACGGCAAATGGAAATTCTAATGGAACGAAAGGGATCTACGACCTTTTCTATGAAGGAGAGGGAAGGAATAAAATTAGGGTGATCTCGACTCCGACAAACCCTCACTACACTGTAAAACCTATATCCATGTAGGAAAAGGAAAAGGGAAAGGAAGGAGGTTAAAAGGCTGAATCGTGTGGGAGAAGTGGACCATTAAAGCACTTGTTGAAGAGATATTTTGTGCATTGAAAGAAATTGGTTAGTGGACAGTAATTATCTAGTTAAAGTGTGAAAAGGAAGGCAGAAAAATGAACAGTAAAAAGCTCATTGCCTCTTTTTATCAAGTGAGATGAAAGTGAAGTGTGAAAAGGAAGGCAGAAAAATGAACAGTAAAAAGCTCATTGCCTCTTTTTATTAAGTGCATATTTAGATGCATTTAAATTTTTTAAATTAAATATTAATAAAAAATGTACTACTTGTGTTCATTTTCAAGCTCATTACGAGATATCAAACGAAGTCGAAATATTACATTCTTAATATCATTTTGAAGTACTTACGGCATAATATTGTATGTCGTTAACGGTGCGTGAAACGGCTAATCGTAGCAAATGTTACGAGACGTCAAAATATGCATTTTCAAACTATATTTCGAAATTTTCGATAATAAGTTAATTTTAAAAATTTATTGACGATTGTACGATAGTCGGATCGATAAATGTTTTACATTCTCTCGAAACTCATTTCAAAAACTATATCATAAACACATCGAATGATCTAAATGAATATCGAAAATAGTTAAACGGACATTAAACGTATGTGTTAAAAAATGCGTATAAGTCGTTTTTCTTAAAAAAAAATTAATTATTTTATTACTGTTTATTATTTTTTCGTAACAATTTTCTCAATACATCATTTTGTTCAAGAAAAATTAAGTGGTATGACGTAAATTTTTTTCTCCTTGCACGAAGTGAATATAGGTTTTTTTTTAACATTTTATTTACAATAATTTTGTTTATTAATATAATTTTAAAAATTTAAATATATAAGATATAGTTGATAGTTAATGGCGTGAGAATTAGGGAAAAGAGCATGATATGTCAGATTGAAAGCAATGGAGAAATATTGCAATAGACAATGGCGTGTGACAAAATTCCTACAGTATTTTTGAATAAAATTTTTCCTGTTGCCAAACCAATTCCCAAACCGATTAAGTTATTTAAAAGTAAAAGAAGAGATTACACTATCTAAAAGATAAAAAATTACTTATAAGTAAAAAAATCACTTCAAGTTATTTAAAATAAAAAACATATAATTGTAAAAGCTATTTATAGGTAAAAAAATATATATATATTAATTCCTCATTCTCTTATAATTGCAAAAGCTACATATATAAAAAAATGTGACCTTAAAATTTTTTTAGTATAAATATTTATATATATTTAGTTTTTAAAATTAAATATTAATAAAAAGATTAAACTATCTAGAACGTAAAAAATTACTTATAATTAATAAAATCACTTCAAGTTATTTAAAAGTAATAAAAAATTATAATTGTAAAAGTTACTTATAGGTAAAAAATATTAACTTCAACATTTTTAAGTAAATATTTAGATATATTTAATTTTTTTAAATTAAATATTAATAAAAAATGTACTACAAATAAAACTGAAAAAAAAGTGCACATTTGTGCGAGGACTCCCCGCACGCATAAAACTCCGTACACGGAGGTTTGCTAAAGTAGTTTCTTTTTTCTTTTTCTTTTTTTTTTTAAACTTATGTTATTGTGTTCATTTTCAGGCTCATTACGGGATATTAAATAAAGTCGAAATATTACATTCTTAATATCATTTTGAAGTACTCGCGGCATAGTATTGCACGTCGTTAACGGTGCGTGAAATGACTAATCGTAGCAAATGTTATGGGACGTCAAAATAGACATTTTCAAACTATATTTCAAAATTTTCGATAATAAACTAACTTTAAAAATTCATTAATGATTGTACAATAGTCGAATCGATAAATATTTTTCATTCTCTCGAAACTCATTTCAAGAACTATATCATAAACATATCGAATGATCTAAATGAATATCGAAAATAGTTAAACGGATGTTAAACGTATGCGTATAAGTCGTTTTTCTTAAAAAAAAAAATCAATTATTTTATTACTATTTATTATTTTTTCACAACAATTTTCTCAATACATCATTTTGCTCAAGAAAAATTATGTGGTATGACATAAATTTTTTTTTCCATGCACGGAGTGAATGTGGTTTTTTTTTTAACGTTTTATGTACAATAATTTTGTTTATTGATATAATTTTAAAAATTTAAATATATAAGATATGGTTGATAGTTAATAGCGTGTGAATTATGAGAAAGAATCCTACAGTATTGTTGAATAGAATTTTTTCTGTTGCCAAACCAGTTCCCAAATCGATTAAGTGTGAAAACGAGTGTGACAAAAATGAACAGTATACTCTCATTCTCTCTTTTATGTTAGTGTAGATGTAGAGTTAATTGTTTTAAAATATAGCCTAAACGGAAGTGAAGGCAAGATGAGGTAAATTTTCATTAAATCAGATTCAAGAAGTATAATGGAAGTCGATATTTTTGTGGGAATGTTAGCGTTTGATCGTCTTCCTATATAGCAGATTTTGATATGATAAAATGATAATTTATCATAAATAAATTGTGATTTTATCTATTTATTAATTATTAAGCATGTAAATTAAAATGTTTATGATCACTTACAATAATATAAATTAAGTACTTGCATTGAGAAGTACAGCGCAACACAATTTATATTTTGATTATAATAATTTGTTCACAATCAATCTATATGGTTGACACATTAAACTGGAAGATCAGAGTGTTCACTAATTCACTATCTGAGAGTGCAATTTATCCTTATCATAGAAATAGTTCAAGATGATAATGGTACAATTGGCTTATATTAAATAGACCATTATCGAGTTTATTTCTATAACATGACCATGAGGATAATTAAATTTCACTTGATTGCCATGAATATTATCTAAATCCTTCAACAGAATTATGTATATGTTTTTGTGACTTTAACAATTCTTTGATTCACCTATGAGTGAGATCAATTTGATTGGTCAAATATTTTGATGAGTTGAAAACTTGAGAATGAGTGAAGTATAGAATATGAATTCGTATCGGAAACCATAACCCTGGGTAGAGAGACAGCTTAAGTATTTTCTATTGAAAGGTAAAAATTTGAGCTTAGCATTTAACCACGGCTAAATTTCGACATCTATGAGTTGTTTTATAGGATCGTTGAAGAAAATTGTGCTTAAGCTAGTGCGTATAATTAGAAAGGCAAAACGATCATTTATATTCGTACCTAATTATCGAATACTAGATGGGATAAAATACATACGTGGTGGGTCAAAAGAAAGTATCATAGATTTACTACTTTTGTGATCTTAAATATTCCAAAAATTTAGTCTTTTACCTTCAGTAAAAAAAAAAAAAAAAGCAAAAAATAATAATTAGATTGAACGATCTAAATTTGATTAGACATGATCAAATTATTGGAGCTTGACTAATACATGTCTGACTTTTATGAAATATTGGAACTTAATTGGAATTATTATAAAAATTTTGTGCTTAATTATAATTACAATAAAGTTGTGTACTTAAATGTAATTGCCATAAAAGTTGTAAATTTAATTGTAATTGTAAATAAAGCTCTAGTATTACACACATAATTAAACGTAAATTAATTGGATTTTAACTCTAATTAAAACTCTTATTTGTATTTTAATTAAAACTCATAATTCAATGTGGAATTCTTATTATATATGGACATGAAATTATTTTATCTCTATAAATAGAAACTATATGGAACCTAGACATCTGATTGACTACAACAATACGTAATATATAATTTCATAGTATTCATATTGGAGAGAGAGAAAATTGTTTTTCTTATTGTTTAGTTCAAGAATTAGTTTTATGATTTAATTAAAAAAAGGTATCCACCCACCCATATAATCTCGATTTTCGAGAATATATTGGAAAGACGTGGGGATTTGAAATATCGAGTTTTTGAAATTAAATGTTGAAAGCTTGCAATTCAAAAAGCTAAAAGTGCGTAATTCAGAATTAATTCAGCAATTAACATCGAATTCAGGTAAAGTTTCAAATCATTTATTCTGGATATAACATACAAGTGCACATCCATACGATTTTGTTTCTTGAATTCAAGAATAATACTTTCTCTGTTTCAATTATATAGGCTTATTGGAAAACTAATTTTTGTCAAGATCTTTCATAGTTTACCCCATTTAATTTTCATATGCAGTAGTAAAATACTATTGGAATTAGTAAAGAATTTGAATGTTTGAGAAACGAGAGTTGTTCCATGTTTCCAGGAAGTAGGAAATGTGTCTTTAGATGATTTCAAGAAGTTGACATATTAAATGGGAAAAATTGAATAAGGGTATATTGGTAAATGAACAAAACAAAATATTTTAAATTAGGAAACATGTCAATATATTTGAGACAATTGAAAAAAGAAATCCAACCTATATAATTGGGACGGATGGAGTATATATTTTTAATTTTGAGTAATTCAACTTTCGCATTCCAACCATTATCTTCTACAAGATCTGTGCTACATGGATTAACAATTGTTCTTTCTTTGTCTAGTTTGTGATAGAACTGATAAAATCCCATGTAGAATAAGAACCAAAAGTCTTTCACTTGTGTACCTGTAAATAGAAATATTATATTTTGTATATTTTTATTCCAATTTGAGTGGGAATGATGGAGAAAGTTATCTTTTTAATTAGTTGGATAAGTCCAGATCAATTCAACTACCACATAAATTTATGTTAAGCACCACTCGTGAAAGTTCAATAGCATCCTTAATTTTTATTTTTATTTTCCATTTGAATTTCCCTAAGAATGCTCCAACTCAGGCAAATGGCCAAATAAAGTTTTGATTTAACGATACGAGGCATTGACATCAAATCGCTTCTTTATACTTAAGACAATTAAATTCACACAACAAATTCTGTTAGTTGCACCATTTTCAAATTACAATTAAGGCCATCAATATAAGATCAATGTAATATTTATGTTCGTAACTTTTTTGCGGACACATTCTTTTCTTCAACCTTAGCATATCTTATCTAATAATAGTATTCATCCAAAATATCCATTGGGAGGGCATAAAATGACTTATTTTCCCATCCATTTTTAAAAAAAATAAAAATACAAAATTAATAAATACAAAAGTTCGACAAAAATATTTTTCCCCATTTCAAATCACGTGGATGATAGGTTTTGAAAAAGAATAATGTTATTTGCTGCCGATCATTACCACGTCGACTTATATGTAGGAATGTCAAATGGATTGAGCGGCTCGTCCGCTCGTTAAAACTTGGCTTGTGGGTGGCTATTTGATGGGCTCGAGCACGAGCCGAGCTCACGAGCGGCTCGTGGGCATGGCTCGCGAGCCAAAAGTTCACGAGCCCACGACCTCATCAAAAATTGTGAAGAAAAGTTTGAAAATTTTCAAAAAAAAATAAATAAATAAATTATCGAGCTCGCCCACTGAGCACGGGCCGAGCTCTCGTGCTCGTGTGTTTAAGGGTCGAGTTGGCTCGGCTAGACTTATTTCCATCTCTACCTATGTGACATACATGTGACGTTTAGTGATTTATTCTATAAGATAATAAAAGACTATCACATTAATGTATCAAATCACTAATCGTCACATGTATGTCACATTGAACAACTACGGCAGTAAGTAATTGCAAATAATATTACTGTTTGACAAAATGTTTGCTAATTAATATAATGTTGAAAGTAATAACTTTGACAAAAAAAAAAAAAAGATTTAAAACTTTTTATCATAATTTGAAGTCTTTTAACCTTAAAAAATTAAAGCGAGGTACCATTTATTTATAAGTATCCTAAAATTCATTTATTAGATTAAAAAAAAAATAAAAATATATGAGTTATCTATATTATCATATTGTACCAAATTAATAATTGACAGCATTTTATAGATAATTGGGCCAAAAACATTTTTCAACCATCCAAAATTTGTCAAATCATTCTGACAATCTGATTCTAATATAATAATATGTTAAAATGTCATAATTCAAAAAATATCCAACTTGCACACGATGTCGAAAACAGATGAGTTGTTGAAAAATAATTGTGCCATATGTAAGACGTGAGGAATTTATTGATAACCTAACTAAATTTATAAAACCTAATTTATTTATGAGAAAGTCAACAAATTCAATTTTGTTGGTTGCGTAGTTGCAAAAATAGCCTTTACTGCACTTCTTACTCGGACAAAAAACACACACATAAAACTTATCCTTTTTCTGTCATTTTATTTTCTGTCATATATGTAATATGTTTATGCATATATACTTGATTTCTTCTTCGTCTGAGAGTTGTAAGAAATTTGTGCATGCAGCAGTATGAATAGCAGTGAAGGGTCTGCTTGGCAGAGGAAAATAAAAGGAAAGATGTATCAAGAAAGGGATAAGACCACCAGCTTTCTCTCTCAAGATTCAGTGATGGATTGCAAGAAAATGATGGGCAAAAAGAAGGGGAAAATATATCCTCTTTTATCATTTCATGAATTGCCAGATTATATGAAGGATAATGAATATATTTTGAATTACTATAGAGTTAATTGGCCTCTCAAAGAGGCTTTCTTCAGCTTATTTCGTTGGCATAATGAAACCCTTAATGTATGGACGTAAGTACTGTTTTTATCTCAGAATTTCCCTTTTTTTCAATTTTTTTCTGATCAATTGTGTTTATTATGACTTTTTTTACTGGGATTTTTGTTTTTTTCCTATTTTCCCTGTGCAGGCATTTAGTAGGATTTGTACTATTTTTAGGATTAACAATTTGCAATCTGATGCATGTGCCTCAAGTAGCAGATTTCATTGCAATCTTTACTGGGTAAGTTCAAGAAATTTTACTCTGGTGCTAGGGGTAGGGGATTGGAGGTAGGAAGAAGATTAATTCCGGGATTTTGAATAAAATAATTAAAAATCGTTAGAGGGATTTAAATGCTAAAACACAAATGTCTGGAAGATTTTTGGAGAGAGGGTGAGTGTGTCATTTAGGGAGGAATTATAAAGGGTTTAATTTATAAATAGATAGAAATAAGTCGTGGATAAGTGGATAAATAATTTATTAATTTTGCCAGACAAAGATTTAGTTAGTGGAAGACATCTTTGAAATTTGCTTATTTAGTATTTTATATATCTTTGTTTGGAAATATTGTAAGCTGAAGATGTATACTGAACCGATTAATTAACGACAAAAAGCTAAGAGTGTATCATACTTCTTGTCATTGCTTTGTAGTTAAATGATCTTCATTTTGACATGATTTTTACATTAAAGAGAAATTATACTGTAGTATAGATCTGTTCGGCCAACTCATTTAAATGAAAGAGACATTTGACTGTCATATGTAAAAGAACTTCTTATTAATGTCCAAAGTTCAATTAAAGGCTGTTTGGTAGGGTTTTTGAGAAGACTAAAATTGCTTCTGTGACTAAGAAATTGATTTTGAATATTTGTGGATAATTTTCTGAAAGTTCTTACTAATCTAAAGTAGCTTTCTCATGAAATTTTTCTACAAGTAGGAGCCGTGCCAATGGGCCCTAAGTAGTGCCAAGTTACAATTAAGCTATCAATGGGAGAATATTCACTCCTTGTGCCCCATTGTTATTTTGATTAAAGGTTTGACCCTTGAAAAATGTCTATGTTGATGTTCGCGACTTGACCTCACAGTATGTATCTGTTCCTATGTCATGTTGAACTACTTCATTTAAAATTTTGAATTGTTGGAAAGGGAGAAAATTTACTTATTTTGTGTTCTCATCTTTCAACATGATGAACTTTTGAAAGCTGGGGTGAGGCCAAATTGGACAAATCAAATTTATGTAAGGGACTATTGATTGATGAATAAGGCATGTTCTTAATAATGTTCCAGAAAAATATAATCAAGAATTTTTGTTGTGAAATATGGCAATTGTAGCCTATACATACTTGGCTCTTCATTGTTGAAAACTTGAGCTGGTACCCTTTATTTACATAAAATCTGTGTTCAATGATCACTTTGTAAAATCTTGTGCTTTTAAATGATGGTAACCATATATTTTCTTCTTGTACAGACACTTTGCTTCTGGTGCAGATACTAATTTCTCTCACAACTTCAAGGATTTTTCCCCGGTGAGTTCTACAAAAATTACTTTATGACCCGTCTCTTGATCAAAAAAATGAATTTTTTTCGAACTCCATCTTTTCAGGGACCAACAAAATTGATAGATCTAAAGCAAAAATCCCATCTGAATATGGATATTACATCCCCTGAAATGGCTGCTATAAGTTGGCCATTCTATGTCTTTTTAGGTGGTTCAATGTTCTGTCTCTTGTCAAGCAGCTTTTGCCATCTCTTTTCTTGCCATTCCCATCACTTAAATATACTACTACTGCAAATGGATTATGTTGGAATAACTGTCATGATAATCACCTCATTTTTCCCTCCAATTTACTACATCTTCCAACGCACTCCCCACTGGCAAATTGTTTACCTTACTGGAATAACAATAATAGGGATTTTCACTATCATAACCTTGCTTATTCCGGCCTTCTCGACTGGGAAATACCGCTCGTTTCGAGCATGTCTCTTCACGTCCATGGGATTCTTTGGCCTTGTGCCTGCCATCCATGCTGCGGTTGTGAACTGGAACGATCCTTACCGGAATATAACGCTAGCCTATGAGTCGGCCATGGCGCTATTGTACTTGATAGGGGCATCGTTTTACGTTAGCCGGATTCCCGAGCGGTGGAAGCCCGGGTGGTTCGACCTGGCCGGTCACAGTCATCAGATATTCCATGTGTTTGTAATCTTGGGGGCTTTGGCTCATTATGGTGCTGCACAAATTTTCTTGAGGTACCGCAGTAGAATAGGGTGTGACTAAATTTATGTGTGCTGTGTGAAATTGGGCCTACTATAACCCTTTTTCATTTGATGTTGTATTTGTATAGTAATTAATTTGCATTTGCCTCTTAAGACGAATGTATCTTATTTGTCAACGAGCTCGGAATTTTATTAGATGATTGATCTTCATCTCGAAGTATCTTTAATTTTGTCTAAACTTTCACTTCAAATTTGAAAAATTATCACATCAATAACACAGTGTCGTGTTGACATTATCTTGTGGATGATTTCGATTCTTGAAATTTAATGGATCGAATGATGACCAGATGCCCACCACTAGACCAATGTGCCGTAGCAATCGAACTGATCAATTTTGCTACAAATCCATGAATTGGTTCGAACTAATCGATCCGTTCCCTGAAAATTACAAAATGATATACCAGACGTCACAAAAATTGACAGCCACAGAACCTGGAGGAAAAATAAAGGCGTATATCATACTACAAATTTGATCTTTTTCTAAATCTAATTGAGCTCGTACAAATACAGGTAAGAGCTATCTATTCTACGGGACAATGAAAAATCAATGTTCTAAAAGGCGTGATGCGTGACGGCCGAGCAATGGGTTAAGCGAGTTTTGACAAGGCATAAGCGTAAAAAACTAAAAATGTGTTTTATTATTTTAATGTTATTTAATTTTTAATCAATCAAAGAATCATTTAATAATTAAAAATAATACCTACCAAACATCTAAAACAGATTTATAGAAAATTTATACATTTTTTTCAAAGTTTCCAACAAAAATATAAGTTTTATATGTAAATACTAAATAGTGAATAAATAAGAATTTTTGGATTTTTTTTTTATTCAAAGCTTCAATTTCCCGTTTTGAAGTAGGACAAACGAAGTGAAGAAATCAGCCTTTAAGTTTTAACTTAAAAAAATTGTTAAAAAAAATTATACAAAAAAGATAATGCACGTCTAGTGGTCAATGGCAACCTGCTGACATCTAAATAAGGCACCAAGCCACTCGGCTTGGCATTTCCATGGCTTGGCGTTTCCGCCCCCACATCGCTCCTAAGCTTTGTCTAGGCGTGCCATTTAAAACACTGTGAACAACTAATAATGATATTGGATTTATTTTTCAGAAAAGAAAAACTATAAGAATTAATAACATTTTAGTTACTAAATGATTTTTTAATAAGGTTCTATTGATTAATGGTCAACTTCATCTTCAATATTTTGATCATAACAAAAAAGATTAATATTGTTTCTAATAATTTTTTTTATCAAGGTGTCCGCCTTCGACGACTATTACTTAGGTTTGTGATTCGACCCCTCTTCACACAGACCAGTAAAACCGTGGGATGTGCCTCCAATTGACTAGGGTCCGAACACCTCTCCAACTAGACTGCCAAAGTGCCTAGTGAGCCAATCCATGTTGCGCCTTGCCTTCCAAGACACTCCTATCTTTCAGGATAAATCTTGCCTTCCAATATGTGTCTTGCTTTCCAAGAGCCCCAAGAATCGGACCCACGACCTCTGATCTGCCAGCTTTGAGAGAACCCGTCCTTTGTCAGTGGAGAAGTGCCTCGGGGGGCAATATTGTTTCTAATAATTTATTTTGAGTAATGATAGTTCAATGTTAAAATCAATCAAGTATTAAATATCAGACTTGAAATGAAAATCAAAGTGAAAGTTAAGCATTCGAATCAAATCACTTGAGAAGAAAGTTTAAAAGATAAATGCCAAGAAAGATCAAATCAAGAGCATGATAAACGGCATCAAAGAAAGATCAAGACGAGACTTTCAAGAGCCAAACACGAAAGAAATTTTGAAGCAAGATCAAAGACTAGGCTTTCCAGATCATATGTAAAGGTATAATACTTTGATCCTTAGTAATGAATGATAATAGCTAAAAAATCATTTTACGCACGAAAAGTTATTTTCACTATCGTTTGCGTAAAATATTTTAACCAAAATTAAATTTGATTTTTCAAAGTCATACTTGAACTTGAATCACAATTCTTAAAAAAATAAATGAATAAATAAATAATCAATGGTCAAAGTCAATGGTCAATAGTCAACTGAACATCTGGTTGACCGAGCGGACGTTCAGTTTGCCAACGATTAAATTTTTTAACCATTCTGACTTCTGACTCACAGTTGCTAATTCGGTCATCTGGTTGACAAGCAGACTTTTGGTTGGGTATAACTCTTCCGTTTTGATTCCTATAAATATCACTTCATATATATATATATATATAAGAGAGCTTCCTTGTGGAAAATCTTCTTTGAGTTTACATTTTTATTTTTATTTCATTTATTTTTTTACAGCAAAAACTTTGATTGTTGAATCAAAGTTCTTGAATCAATTTCTCTCATTGAAGTTTTTCATATCTCTTTGTTCTTAACTTATTCATATCAATTTTTAAAAAAAGAGATATATTTTTTAAGAATGTCTTTGAACTTATATTGCATAATCCTTTATATTTCTTTCATATTAAAAACCTTGATTGATGGAATCAAAATTTGTACAATCATCATATTCATCAAAGTTTCTTATTTTTCTTGGTATTTAACTTATTACAATCATTCGTTTAAAGAGAGATATTTGTTGAGAAGATTATTTGAACTTACTTTGCATTTATTTCTTGAAAATCTTTGATTAATTAAATCTAACCTTTTTAATTATCATATCTATCAAAGTTTTTCATCTAACACTTAACCTATCGTTTATTACTATTTATTGAAGTGTTAGCATCTTTTAGTACTTAATTTGTTTTGTATTATTTATCAAAAGAAAATTTTATTGTAAAATCATTTTGATAAAGTGTGGATCATATTGAGGTCCCTTAAAGCTCAATAGGTGAGTTATATTGAGGTCCTGCAATACTAAATAGTGAGGATCATGTTGAAATCCCGTAAAGTTCAACGTTGTAAAATGATCGTGCTCCTTATTTGTAAGTCATCGAAAGCATTGTAGAAGGTTGTTTTATACCATATGTTATGCCTATAAATTATCACTCCATATTGAGTCATCTTATTGGACCCGAGCCTGGCCCATTAGTGTTGGGCCCCAAAGTCGAGGCTCTGACAAGGCCAATCGAGGTGCAGTCGAAGCCCTAAGAAGTCTAACCGAAGCGCCTGTCAATGCGCCTATTATTTTGCTCACCTCATATTGGGCTCAGATTTAGGCCTACTAACCCGTTTGGCCCGCTTCACATCCATTTCTCTATATATATGGATTCAACTCACACAATCATGTTATGTTTTACATTCTCTAGCCAAATCCCTATATTCATACTATTGCACTCTATATATCTATTTTCGTCCAGCCGTTGACTTGACAATCGGAGTGCAAACGGTCGTCGGACGGCCGCCTTTGCCTCTTGACGGGGTGTTACATGCGTAGGTTTCGAGAGGACAAGGTTAGAGAATTTGTTGGAGCCATTTTTGGAGGTCAACAGATTGGCAGCGTCTGTGGGAAACGCTACGTTAACCATGTTATACCACATTCCTAAAGGTCACCGAAAATTGAAAAATTTCCGGGTGACAGTATTCTACTAAAAGAGAGACATTTCTAAAAACAATTTTATTTCTGTCGGAAGATATCATCAACCGGAAAAGAGAGAAAATGGCAGCCAAACCATTTGAAAAAATTTCCTTGAAAAAGGGAACTTTCGGAATGAATGGAAAAAGCCGGCCAAGGAGTTGAATAAACCCACCATGAAATAGCTATAGGAAGTTGGTACGAACTTGGGTTTTTTGACAAAAATGAAGGTAGCAGCAATTGAACCACAAAGCAACCACAATAAAATAGATAGGGGAAGGAAAGAAGTGGCCATTTTATCCAATAAACATGCACCAGGGGGTATTCCAAAAGATGTCCCCCCCCCCCCTTATTGCTGAATTTATTCACCATATTCTTGGGGAAAATCAACAGCAAACAATTTACAAAATGGCTACTAGGTAACGAAGCAGAAAATATGGCCACTGGAAAAACCTTTTTTGGAGCCATCTAGTTATCATTTTTCAATTCCAATCAAAGCAAAGAAGAAGAAAGGTCCAAGCTTGAAAACATCCACAAATGCACAAAAATGTGGCTACTCTTGTGAGAAGGGCAGCAGACCTCACTCGCATGGCCTCCAAATATCTGGAAATATTAGAGGCATTATTCATCCCTGAATGAGGAATTTTCGAGGTGCATTTACAAAATATTTGAGCCCAATATCCTGTTTGAATTGTTTGTTCGGGCAAAATATGCGATCGCCAGCCGAAGTCCTTAAAAAATTGGGTGAAATCCCACCCCGGCAACCACTTCCAACGCCCAACACCTTGCCGATGATTGGACTGAATTTCTCTCCGGTTTATTCTCCTCCTTTGTCCTTTGGTTTAGCATTTAATGTGATGGAAACAAGATGTTGACAGGGGCGTGTTTAGAAAGAAGAGTTGTACTTCTTAGCCGAATTTTTCCTGCTACAATAAGGCTTGAGTTTGTTGACTTTTCTCACACAATTGCAAGACATAATATGGAGCTCCTGAGTATGTATTGTTGGGCCAAGTAATTAATATTTTGTTCGGCCTCATGACCGCCATCTTATCCATTTCACATGGGTGAAATACTTGCATAAAGTTAGGCCACACTAATTTATTTTACTTGGGCTGCTCCAATTAATTGCCAGCCCATTAGATACTTTTTTTGGGCTAGTATTGGTTCTCTCTTATTGGGCTGTCCCTAAACACTCATTATCTTTTGGGCCTGATATTTTTGAATGCTTCATGTGGACTGCCCATGTGTTCCATATCATAAATCACTCAATTTAAAGCATAGTTTATATGTTTTTCCCACAGGGGCGGACCCACTGCTGGACCTGGTGGGTCACATGACCCACCAAGTTTTTCAATTTTTTTTTTAATATTTATATGGAAAACAGTAGAATTCCCAAGAGCCAAGTTCCCATTTCCCAGCCAACTCCTCCGTCCCATTAATTACAGCACTTTGAAAACAGAAAGATGAGAAGATAAACCCATTACAATTTACAAACCAATTCCAATTTCCAAACACCAAAAAACTGTTGCCTTCCCTTCCGGCCTTCCATAACCAGTGACCGGAGAAACAAGAAATATTCAGCCGGCGTTCCGCGTGTCTTTGCTGTGGCATGTGGCCTGTGAGTTTGTGACGTGTAGTGCCTTGCGATTGTGTGAAGTGTACTGCCATCCCATTCAGACTCAGCCATCCGTCGAGTCACCGACCGCCTGATCACTTCCCTCCATTGGCACCATTATAACACCGTCCACCTCTAAATGATTAGTAAGTGCACCCTGAGTCCATCTGTAATCTGTCTATGTAACTATATTGTGTTTTTTATTTTAATATGTGAGTTTTGAATTTGTTGAAACTATGTAATAGAACTACAGTACATTTTCTCCCAATTTCTGGAACAAGAAGAATTGGTGTAAATAAGAGTTCTTAAACAGTTAAACATACTTCTCTTCTGTGTTGTATAACTTCCCTCCTCGTCGTCCTCGACAATAATCTTAATTGCAGGAACCCTTTCCTTTCACACGAGATTCAAATACAATATAAAAAGAAACAAATAAACAAAAGAATAAACAGTTTATGCGGCTTCTAACCAATATTAGAACGGTTAGCTACTTAGCTTTCTTGTTCTCTCTTCTAGTTCTCGAATCTAGACTCAACTTCAAAAACGAGACTAAACTATTTTGCGAATTGGTTAGACTAAACTTCAAAAAAAATATGTTTTAGTTTTTGTTTATTCGCAAACCAACCCGGAGGTACTTCACTGTGGCAGTAGCCGGGACTGTATCACTGTATGTTTGAACTTGTCTTGTCTATATTTGATTTCTGAATATTTTGTGAATTTCTTGAACTAAGTATGTTAAGTTGTTATTTGTTAACATTGTTAACTGTTAAGTTTTTTATTTACCACTATTTGTTGATTTTAGCATTAAATGGAAATTTTTTTTCCTGTGAAAATAGTATAGTTTCAATAATTATCTTTAGACTTGTATTTTGGAGATTTTAACTTTTTTTTTAAAAAAAAATCAATGAGTTTAATTAGATTGAACCGAAGGCAAGAAACTTCATAACCAGATTTTATTTCTGCGCCGTAGAATTCATTAGGTTTAAGTTCATTCTTTTGTTTTTTTTTTTCAATGAATTGATTGTTTTCGTTGATCGTTTCTATCAGTTATGGAGAAGTATTTTAAACGTAAATCTACGTTTTCTTGTGATGAACAAGATGTTAATAAAAGGAATGTTTGAGATAAAATAGATGAAATGAATGTTGGGGATGAAACTAATGGAACTAATCTTGAAGATGGCCCGATTCAAACAAATGTCGAGGATGTTGGGAATGAAAGTCATGAATTGATGTTGCACAGCTACCTTCAGATCCTGGATTGAGAGTTCCAATACAAAATTATGATTTTAATGTCCGAGATAAAATTCGAAGAACATATGTGCAACGGGGTCCTTGTCAGCCTCGCAATCATGAATTTCCACCCACAAGAATGGCTAACAAAGATAGGTGATTTTGTGTTTCATGGTATAATGAGCATCCTAGTTGGTTAGAATACAGCATAGCCAAAGATGCTGTATTTTGCTTTTATTGTTATCTTTTCAGTTCAAGTGGTGGTTCATTTGTTAATGGTGGGTTCTCAAATTGGAAAAGGAAAGATATTATTAGAAAACATGTATGAGCATCAAATAGCGCACACAATCAGGCTCAAGTCCAATATGAATCATTCAAGAATCAAGAACAAAGCATTCAAACCTGTCTCTTTAAACAATTGCTTCAAACTCGAACAGAGTATCGAATTCGTTTGAATGCATCAATTGATTGTGTTCGATTTCTTCTACAACAAAGGTTGACCTTTCGTGGACATGATGGATCTAAAGATTCAAACAATCAAGGGAACTTTCTTGAACTATTATATTGGTTGTGTGATCACAATACTAAGTTGAAGGCGTTGCTTTGACGAATGCACCTAAAAATCTGAAATTAACATCATCACGAGTTCAAAAAGATATCGTGAGTGCTATTTCTTCTGAAATTCTAAACGTGATTATCAAAGATGTTGGTAATAGTTTCTTTTCTATTTTAGTGGATGAATCTCGAGACATTTCAGTGAGGGAGCAAATGTCAGTTGTCATTCGTTATGTGAAGAATGGACGTGTATTGGAACATTTTATCGGTGTTATACATGTTTCGAGTACCACAGCTGTCTCACTTAAGGCTGGAATTGATCAATTATTTTCCACACATAGTCTAAGTATATCTAATTTAAGAGGTCAGGGATATGGTGGAGCTAGCAATATGCGAGGTGAGTATAATGGTCTCAAAACACTTATTTTGAAAGAAAATTCAAGTGCCTACTACATTCACTGCTTTGCTCATCAACTTCAACTGGCTCTTGTAGCTGTGGCACAGAAACATCCAAAGATAGAAACTTCTTTCACTTCAGTACATAGATTGGTGAATGTTGTAGGAGGATCAGCTAAACGAAATGATCTTATTTGAGAGAAACAAAGATTGAAAATTCTTGAATCACTTAGTACGGGTGAAATATCAAGCGGGTGGGGTCTCAATCAAGAAACTACTCTTAAGCATTCTGGTGATACACGTTGGGGGATCTCACTACAGTTGTCTACTTAACCTAATAGTCATGTTTCAACCACAGTTGATGTTGTTGAGATGATTGCTACTGACACTACAAGTTCTGGAACAAGATGTGATGCATGTATTTTATTGGAGTTGATTTTAAAATTTGAATTTGTATTTAATCTACATCTCATGAGAAAGATTTTGGAAATTTCAAATGAATTGTCAAAAGCATTACAAAGAAAAGATCAAGATATTGTTAATGCCATGAGATTGGTACAATTATGTAAAGCACGACTCCAAACCATGAGAGATGATGAATGGGATTCTTTTTTTGGAATGGTTTGTTCGTTCTGTGAAGCTCATGAGATAAATGTTCTCAATATGGATGATATGTTCGTAACTCTAGGTCGTTCACGACGTGATACAGTGACAAATTTGCATTATTTTCGTGTAAAAATGTTTTATGCCATCATTGATATGCAACTTCAAGAGCTGAATGATCGTTTTTCAGAGGTCAATAGTGAGTTACTCCTTTGTGTTGCATGTTTGTGTCCAAATAATTCATTTGTCGCTTTTGACAAGAATAAAGTGATTCGACTATGTCAGTATTATCTGGCAGATTTTGACGCGACAGATATCTTGGAACTTGATGATCAACTAGATACATATATCTTTGACATGCGCACTCACGAAGATTTTGGAGAATTACAAGACCTTAATGATCTTGCACAGAAGTTGGTTGCAAAAAATAAACATGAAGTTTATCCATTAGTTTACAAGCTTGTGATATTAGCCTTAGTCCTTCCCGTGGCTACTACTACAGTCGAGAAAGCATTTTCTGCGATGTCAATTGTTAAAAATCGTTTGCGCAATCGAATTGGGGATCAATGGTTGAATGATAGTTTGATTGCATATATTGAGAAGGATGTATTTGACAATATTGAAAATGATGTCATTATGGAACATTATCAAAATATGAGAACTCGTAGAGAACAATTGTAATAAGATATCGAATATTTAAATTCTTTCGTCGCCTTTTTGACAAGTTTGATTGTGCCCCACTAACTCAAAATGTCTGCGTCCGCCACTGTTCCCCCAGTGGTTGAACCGTTTAAATCGTAATAAAATTAATCTTCCGCCATCACCATTGAAGAGCATTGTAATGGGGCTTAATTTGATTGCTAGAAATGAACTATCACAATATTATTGCCCATATGTATTGCAAATGGCCGAAAAAATGCGCCATGAATTTAGCAAAATGCATTGCCCAGATCCCTTTTATTTGAAGGCTATATTAATCATTTTAGATGATTCTTTATAATTCGAGGCAAACTTTAAGACCTCGCATGTTCGGTGTTAGCTTGTAAGACCTTACATCATTTAAGGCGAGCCATATCTCTTGAATTTCTTATTATTAAATGCAGCATTCTATGAGTCCTCGTTCCTTGAATAAAGGAAGAGGTATTTTTTGAAGTCTTTGTTCCTTGAATAAAGGACGAGGCAAATTGTTAGATGTATTCGCCCTTGCAAAAGGAGCATTTCCTGACCTATTCGTGGATCACTGAGCTTAGCGTTAAGTCCTCGTCTATCCGAGACTAGTTTATAAGACTCCGATAGTTCGACTCTTCGCCAGACGTATGTTCCCTGGCTTCGCGGGATGTCTTTTTCTCGCCTCACTATCGTCGAGCTTAGCTCTAAGACCTCGTCTATCCGAGGCCAACTTATAAGACTCCGATAGTTCGACTCTTTGCCAAACGTATGTTCCCTCGCTTCGCGGGATGTCTTTTCCTCGCCTCACTATCGCCGAACTTAGCTCTAAGTCCTCGTCTATTCGAGTCCGGCTTATAAGACTTTGACAGTTCGACATATCGTCAAATGTTTATTTTAAGGCTCCGCAAGATGTCTTCCTCACTTCTCACTATTGTTGAGCCTGACTCTAAGTCCTCGTCATTCCGAGGTAAGTCACTAAGTCTTTGATAGTTCGAGACTTATTCGTGGGAGGTCTATCTCCCGCCTTGCCAAATGTTGTTCGCAGCTTGACAAAGTTTCAACCCTCTCGACGCGGAGTCCCCTGTGGGTCATTGCCTCGGTTGTAGCATTGCGAAAGCTTTACCGACCTTCAGCCATCTTCTGCATCGATCGCAGATGAGCTCCTTACTTAGCTTTACAAAGTTTAGACGCACCTGACGCAGAGTTCCCTGTGGGTTATCTCCTTAGTGGCTACGTTTCCTCCTAAACTTTACAAAGCTTTAGCCGTCTCCCAATGCGTCGTCCCCTGCGGGTTAGCGCATCAGTGACGGATGAGCTCCTTCCTCAAGCAGGCATTGAAGCTTCAGCATCTCAGTCGAAGATGTGTCCCGACCTTCAGCTTCACAACCTTTAGCATCTCCCATGCATTGTCCTATTATTCAGAGCTTCGGTAGAGACAGCTGAACCTACAACCACAGCAGCAACCATACACTCAGCTGATCTTAAAAAGTTAACGACTGGTATACATCAATATGCTTCAGTATCAGTACAGCTGCTTATATTTAGTCCAGAGCATCGTCTCTACTACTACATCTAGAGCATCGCCTCTGCTACTATGTCCTAAGCATTCCCTCTGTTACTACAATCAGAGCATTACTACTGTAACGCCCCGATCCCTAGTGGACCGAAACGCTACTTACTTTACTTAACTTAACCGATAGTTTAGTAACAAGTGTATACGTTTTAGCGGAAGCTTACATCTTAAGATAATAATTTAAATAATAATACTTCAAATACTTTAAACAAAAATACTGAATTATTTTTCAAAACAACAAAATATAATCTATTTGAAGAAAACATAACTTGTTCTCGCATTCTGCGTTATTCAAATATTTAAAGAAATAATATTGGAAAACATTTCATAAAAATAAATCCAAATCACTTATTCACCGGATTTCCAGGGGCTCGTTGCATCACTCTCCATCTTCTCCTTCATCCATTCCCGAGGTAAAATTCCTTCAATCTATAGAGATGGGATTAAACCCGTGAGTTGAAAAACTCAATAAGTGTCATAGGTGTATTCGTGATCAAGCTATACATTTCAAAACATTAATTTTATAACTTTTCATACATGCCGTACCCGGAGGCACCATTTGACATTAAGGGGTATGCCGTACCCGAGGGTACCATTTGACATGCGAACATTTCTTTAACATAGAGGGGTATGCCGTACCGGAGTACCATTTGATATACAGCCATTAACATAGAGGGATATGCCGTACTGGAGTACCATTTGACATACAAATATTAACATGAATCGAAACTTATAACTTAACACGATTAAACACATTGTACCTCTACCTACCTTGATTGATGCTTTTAAAACTTTGAAAACTTGGATTGAAAACTTCGATGAAACTTGGACGTTGAAAGAAATGCACTCCTTGGATGTTTGAAAACCGTTGATAATTGATGCTTGAAGACACTCCCTGATAGCACCCAAAACTTCTATGAAAAATGTTTGAAAACACTTCTTAAACTTCTAGGAAAAATAGTTTTCCTCCCTCTCTTTTTCTCTCTTGGAAACTCTTTCTTTAGTATGTAAAAGCTCTTGCCTTTGGTGTGAGAAAAAATGAGTGAAATGAGGTCTCTATTTATAGGTAAATATCCCATAACTTAAAGCAAATGAAGGGTCAAATTTCATTTAAGAGAGAAAACATGGGTGCCATCTAAATTTGAGGTTAAATGCTTCAATTTAGTGTGATTTTTATTGCCAAAAACGTGGGTGGCCCTTTGAGAAAATAATTGATGAAAATAAATATTTAAATTCTAGAGAAAAACTAGAATTTTCATTTCAGGCAGTTTCGGTCGACCGGTTGTAGTCCGGTGGACACTACACAACTTTCAGTGTTTTTATCATAACTTCTTCTCCCGATATCCGATTGAGGTAATTCAAAGTGCGTTGGAAAGCTAACTCAAAGAGCTACAACTTTTATTTAGATATCATTTTCCAAATCGAATGTTTCCTATATCGAAAATATGTCTCAAATGAGACTAAAAATCTGAAGTATACTTTAATCATCCAATATTCATGTTTTAGTGCCACTAAGGTGTCTAGAATTATTTGGAGTTCTACAACTGCAGCATCCAACGCATCGCCCTTGTCGCCTATGCTACTTACATTCAAAACATCGCCTCTACATCAACTTTATCACAATGGTACTTCAAGTCCGACCCCTATATAAATATTCGACTCAGACTTGGGGGGCTGCATATTACTGCTAGCATACGCATCACATTACTGTTTCCAAGCATGAATGACATATCACTGCAACCATATCATACATTATTTTCATCACAGTCAGTACGTATGTCGTGGCATCATTATTTTCATTTTATTGTCGACATCATGTTACTTGCTTTACTACAACACCATCGATACACTGAGTTGTGCGAGTACATGATTTACTATAATGTATGACAGACCCTCTGCACATATCTTGGAGAATGTGATATGTTACACCTTATGAGCATTTGAAGGGGCAAATGGACCCCAAATTTATTTGGTATATGTGTTGTGAATATATTGTATTGTATTACAAGATTGGTTTAGTCCATATTATAGGGGAGATGCTGCAGAAATTTTCAAAAAATATATGCGGTATATCGTTTGAGGCAATTCGTAAACCCTCGCTTATTCTGACACATATTTTCGAGGCAATTCGTAAGTCCTTGCTTGTTGGAGCTACCCATCTTTGTGAGGCAATCTGTAAGACTTCGCCTACTTGACAGTTCATATTTCAAGTCCGACCCACATATAAATAATACGACTTGAACTTGGGGGCTATTGTTATGCTTATAAATTATCACTCCATATTGGGTCATCTTATTGGACCCGAGCCAGGCCCATTGGTGTTGGGCCCCAAAGCTGAGGCTCTGACAAGGCCAACCGAGGCCCTAAGAAGTCTAACTGAAGTGCCTATTAATTTGCTCACCTCGTATTGGGCTCAAACTTAGGCCCACTAACCCGTTTGGCCCGCTTCACATCTATTTCTCTATATATATGGATTCAACTCACAATCATGTTATGGTTCACATTCTCTAGCCAAATCCCCATATTCATACTATTGCACTCTATATATTTATTTTCGTCCGACCGTTCACTTGACCGTCGGAGTGCAAACAGTCGTCGGACCTTTTTCTTGTCCGACTGCCTTTACCTCTTGACGTGGTGTTACATGCGCAGGTTTCGAGGGGATAAGGTTAGGGAATCTGTTGGAGCCATTTTTGGAGGTCAACACCATAAGTCAATCAAATTTAGTAAAAATGCCTTATTCGTGTCGAAGAGTTTGGTAACGACGGACTTAAATCATTGCTTTGGATCGAACCTTCACAATCAAATAGTTTGCGTTCCCTCTCCCTTCTCATTATCGTTTTATATTGTGCTTATTAATCTTCCTTATTTTACTGCATATTTGTGTGTATCTATTTTGTTGCTAACATTAGTTAGTACATTTTTTTTTAGATTTGAATTATTTCTCGTAAAAGTTTTAAAAATCAATTTACCTCTCAATTAGATAGCTATTCTTGGACTTTCAGGTTCAACTTTAATCTTTAAACTTCTAGATTTTATTAATGCCTTTGTTTTCTGTAAAACAAAAAATATTTTATTTTAGTTAGCCATCCAACGATGATTAATCCATTAAATCAATGACGTATCTATTTGATGCTTCGATTGAGTCAATGATCGGATCAAGTTTGATAATTATAATTTGGACCACCACATTTGTTCGTAAATGCACCACGTTCTTATTGAATTAAAGGTCTTTAAAACTTGTTTCATGTCACGTTATGTCCCTATTTTTTTCAACACAATTTTATCCTTTATTTTTCATTAGTTGGCAAATTTTGTCTTTAATGATAATTTTATCCAAAAAATTCAATTAACATGCTTTCAAACGAGTGAAAAATAGTTAATCATAATTTCATATTAGTTTTTGTTTTTTAGTTATCTTAATAATGTGAGGGACATAATTTTTTTTATCCCTCTTAGTAGAATTGTTGGACAAAAATTGTCAATCATAATGTGTTAATTAATAGAAGGTTGGGAATAAAAGTGAAATATAAAGAAGTTAAAAATATCAGCGTACAACGAGTAATGGTCAAAAATATTTTTATGTAATTATAAGTGATGTAATTATCAAAAATATGATGTCAATATATTTAGTTAAAATGAATTACACATTTGGAAGTAAAATCCTTTTTCATTATGTTTGGTGCACACAAGTTTGACTAATTCGCATATTTATAAAAAAAAATAAAAAAATAAAATTCCTTGTCCACAATATTTTGAAGACAAAAGGAATGTCATCAGTGATATAAATGAAAGAATAATATTATTTGCAGTCGCTCATTATTGCAGCTACTCTATGTAGTATATATGTGGCAGTTAGTGATTTGATATCTAAGACAATAAAAAATTTATCATATTAATGCGTCAAATCACTAATCGTCATATACATGTCATATAAGACGACTATGAAAATAAGTGATTACAAATAACATTACTCTAAATGAAATTATATACAAATAGCAAATTTCAATTTTTTTACCCACACTTTCCAAAACCCACTTGATCCTACCAGAGCACCCCACGTGTCCAGTTGTACAGTGTTTTAAATGCAGACATAAGCAAACTCGTCCTGTGATGCGCAGCTCATCCAGATGGATCCCATTTTTCTTCGATCTATGTAGTAACAGTCAAATCCGATGGCTGTTCTTCCACTGTTCTTACTTTGACTCCGTTATCACTCATTTGGTACAATTTCCGTATCCTGTAACAGTTTCGCATAAAAACTAACGGTCGTTAACAATTAAGGGGTTAGAATTATGGATGATCTAATCCAACTCTGAGTGGAACATCAACTTGGCCGCTAAACTTTATTTTCTTACAATAAAGTTACCCAACTTGTGAATTTGTACCGTATTTGTCACTCCATCCACCAAGGCACCAATTTTTACTTAAACAAATGTCTGTGTTCTACGTTTATGTTAATATTTTGAAGCTCGTTGACATGTCAATTAAAACCCTACCAATTTATACATGAATGGCCGGACAAAATCATTTATATTTGAACAATCCATTTTTTGCTCATTTAACGTTTTCATAAAATTCATTCTTCTATCATTAAAGAAGTGAAATATCTTTGATTTAGGGCAAAATTAAGAGTTCTCCAAAAGAAATACGAAATTGAGAAGAACAAAAATTAGATTCTACGACTGATAATGCAAATTGATTTTGATGCGCAGTTAAAGATCCCAATTGTTCTTCCAAGAAGAGGTTTTGTGCTTTGCTACCACTATCACAATCATTTGTGATGGTGTAATTAGTACAAAAGAAAATCTTCAACTCTGATTGATAAAGGAAACTGCATAAATTCAGCTCAAGGCCCTATATTTTCACAGGACGAAAAAGTCCTTTAAATATCGTCTTTACCTATTTTTCGAGACATGCAAGAAAAAAAGGACCAAGATGAAATAGTAATTTTTCAAGGTCAGAAAAGAAATTCATCTCTACAAAAAGATAATCTGACTTAATTACCCATTGATCAGAGACGAATGGAGGGGGAGACCGCCCAAAGGCCATTTTTTTCAAATTTTTTGTTTGTAAAAACAGTTTTATTGTAGTTCGGTCCGAAATTTTGTTGTCCGAACTTGAATTCAGTCCTGGATCCGCTTTGATGAAGAATTTACTGAGAAGCTGTAATAGAAAGAGAGTGCCTGTTCAAAGTTTTTTTTTTATCAAACTTTAATTTTAATTACATATCATGTATTAAAATTCACCAACAAAGAAACTTGAAGTATGGAAATAGCATCATTGCACAGTGCCCTGCCTACACATCAGCCCACGTGGCGCATGTAATAAAATAAGGGAAAAAACCACGAGGGGCGAAAATATTAATAGATAAAGCAGCAGTCAGAAGAAGAATATAGCAATTGTATTATACACAAATTTATAATAATAGAGATAAAGAGCTGTACTTGGGAATATGCATAATTAAGAATTATATAATAAGCTAAAATATGACGCCGACGGCCAACCAAAACAAATTCATAGCTTGGTTGGAGACTTTTCTTCTCTACCCAGAGACACTGTCCGACAACTCACCCAACACAGCTCTGTAGCTTCAATTTTCAGCTACTGGTTTATACATTTTTTTCCTTTTCTCTCTCTTTATCTGAAGGTTTGTTCGGTTTCTTGGTAATTTTGTATTAGATATTTTGACGAAAAGGGTTAGTGCATGTGGATAAATGTAGTTATAAAAATAAAAGACTGTTTTTTGATAGATCGTCGGGGTTTATTACATCCGGTGCCCGTTTTAAGTTCACTGATCAGCTTGATTTTTGGTGTTTTTATGAAATCATTTTTTCTGGGTTCATATGATGAGTTCACATTTTTTAATTTTTTTTTTGCTGGTTGGTTCTTCAGTATATGAGCTTTTTAAAAGTTATTTATTGAAATTCAAATTTTTTTATAGAGTTCCAAATTTAGGTGCGATTTTTTTAAGTCTATTTAGGAGTAGAGGTTATGACTTATGTCAAAACGCTTGAACACAATATGGATACATGGGAGTTTGTTGTGATTATATTTCAGAGTTCGACTCTTGATTCTGTTTATGCTAACTATGTAAATTAGATTCATGGTATGCTGATTAGCTAGATTTGTTGGATGCAATTTAACATAGTGCGAAAAAGTGCTATTGATCACAAGTTCATTACGCCCAAGTCTAAACTTCTTGGGTTGTTCAAGTTATTTATTTGGATGTGTGTAAAATGTAGCAGAGGTTTATGTTGATCTATGAATTTCAATTGTATTAATCTGTATCTTTCATAGAGTACTTAGTATGCATATGGTATATTGAGTTTCAATATAGTTTCATGTGGTAAATTACGATCTGTTCTAATCAATTTGTTATAGTAAATTGAGATTCATTTAATGAAATGGGCATTTTTTCTCAATGTTAACCCGTTTGATCTTTTCGTAGAATTCGTGACTAAGAGAGAGAATGTCAAGTGGGGGAACTCAGAATAGTTTAAGAAAAACGCTTGGAGCTCTCAAGGATACGACCACTGTCAGTTTGGCTAAAATAAATAGTGACTACAAGGTATTGTTAAGTGTTTGTACGTATAAAAAGTATATTTCTCTGGTCTCTGGTTTTATTTAGTATCTTCTTTTTGCAGGAATTGGACATTGCCGTTGTGAGGGCTACAAATCATGTTGAGCGCCCAGCAAAAGAAAAACACATAAGAGGTGGGTAACTGTGAAGGGTGACATGGCTGTCACGTGTTGAGGATATGCACCAAAAGGCTGTCTTCAACTTATCTTTTATAACATGATTGTTCTTGGCTTCCAAAATGGTTACCTGATGGACTGTTACGAATTTTATTTTCAGCTATCTTTGCTGCTATATCAGCTACCAGGCCTCGAGCTGATGTTGCATATTGCATACATGCTCTTGCAAGACGTTTGTCAAAAACTCATAATTGGGCGGTATGTGTTTGAGACGCTGCTAACAATTTACTTAATAATGATGGTAAAAAATAAAAAATAAAAATTGTGTGGCTGGCAGTTGAAAACTGGGTAAAGAAATATGGTTTTTTTTTTGTCATTTAGTAATGTTCTTGTATTGATGTCAAAATCTGTCAACACTCATGATGCAAATCTCCTGATATTGCTTTGTGATTTAGATCTGGCGATATACCTATAAAAATACATATGTCTTAGGCAGTTTTGTCCGGTGTAGGGCCTTTACTGCTCAAATCATCAGGTATAGGAGGAATATGGAGTGATAAGTACACAAAATATTACAAATAATTCACTTGCCAATACTTTTTCCCATGAAGGGTTTACATACTTATAAATGGCAATACACATAAATCTGGTAGTTCCCTCAAAACTTCCTTATCTAGCCATATTAATTATTACGCTTCATCCTTAATTTGGAAGTTATCTTCAACAACATGCTTTTCCATGTCTTTTATGTTTGGATCTAAGATATATTGAATATATCACAATGTAGTAATTATTATAAGTATGTAATATCTGGTGGAGCAGAGGAGGTGCTGTAGTTGTGTAAGGCTCTTCTTACTGGCTCTACACACCGGTTTGAGTCTCACCCTTCCTTTCCATGTAAGGTCCATTTAGGGTTTTTGTAAAGAATGTACTCCATACTCCTCTCTAAGGATATTTAAGTTTTTGTATTTGATGTTTAGTTCATCAATTTTTTGGGTTATGATGAACCCTTTAGAGTTTCATATTTATCATAGCTTGCTTGTCTTTGACAATTAAGTCCTTGATTAACTATCCAACTCCATCATTGGGGCTTTAGCTGTTATATCTAGTATGATTTGGGTGTTGACAATGATTATTAATGAGGAGTGTAATGACTGCTCAATGTTTAGCAGATCTTTTACAATTGGTTAGGATCCATGATTTTGGCAAGCAAAACAAGAGAAGAGTGTAATAAAAGGCTTAGTTTAGAAGCGTGTGGTGGTTTCAATATCAAAACATATGATATCAAGTGGAGTAGCCAATTGATTAAACACTTCTGTAGATTGGTATCAAGAATCAATTCAGGACAAGTGTCTTAACCCCAACCATCATATGTGACATGGGAGAATGAGCTGTTTATGAGCTAATGATGAAAATGACTCTACTTTGGTGCAATAACAGATCTCGGACAATGCTTATTAACAAAGAGCTGCGATGCTTGGACTCGGGTGTGATGTATATTTGGGAGTTGGATCCTTTTTTTTATTTTTTATTTTTCCTAATATCTAGGACATGGGGATATGGCTAAAGATGATCCAAAAAATAGACATGCGTCAGTGGATACTCCTTATAATCTTAAAACTGCATCAGATTTTCTGGGGAGATATATTATATATTTTCCTGTAAATCTATAACAAATTAAATTGCAAATTTAATACTTCATTTCAAGTCTAGAAATGTGAATTACAAATTAAAAATAATTTTAAATACGATTTTAAATTAACAAAAACGATATAAGAGATCCTCTTTTGATTTAAAGGATATCATACCATTATCCTTGTCATGTGTGACTGAGACGGGAACTTCCACAAAAATGGAGTCTTCAAGCAAGCATAGACAAAGAGGTTGATCAAAATGTCTTCACACTTTTTTGTATGGTTGCACATATATGAGAAGTACTTTCAAAAAATTATGTATATTGGAAAGAGGTTTCCAGAAAAAGAATGTATAGGAAAGAGAGAAACTATGTGAAAAAATTGTGCAGTTTTTGAGCAAACGTTTGTGTGTGAGCTGAGGCTTACGGACTTTGATTTTATTTTCTCTTTCATGGCGTTTTCTCTTCCTTGAGTTCCAAGATCTAAATGGAACTTGGCGTATGATTGTTTACTAGTTAAGGAAATGTGTAGTTGAGTCTCATTTATCAATATTGTATTCTAATCTGAACTTGTCCTTATTCCTTGAACTCTTTTTTTTAAGCTACAGATTCGGGAATTCATGTGCATGTTATCTATGTGCATATGTGAAGTTATTGGTATGCTATGCATAGATGGTCTGCTTTTGTTATTGAGAGAGGTTATATCGAGCTTCTAAATGATATTTCTTCGTTGAAACTGCGAACACCTTAATATTCACTTTACTGCGACTTGTATAGTTTTCTGATGCTTCTAATTTATTTTGAAATTGCTTTTTCCGTTTGCTTGGTTTTCTAGTCATAATACATGATAATTGGCTATTTATTATCTTCCTCAGTAATCTTCCTTGTCTTTTAGGTTGCCTTAAAAACTTTGATAGTAATACATCGTGCATTGAGAGAGGTCGATCCCACATTCCAGGAAGAACTTATCAATTATGGTAGGAGCAGGAAGCATATGCTTAACTTGGGCCATTTTAAGGACGACTCAAGTCCAAATGGTATGTTTTTATTTTATTTCACAAGCCCTGCAATTTTACAGCAGCAAATGTCTTGGTAATGAAATGCTTGTATTTCTTGACCAGCCTGGGATTATTCTGCATGGGTGCGTTCCTATGCATTATTTTTGGAGGAGAGGCTGGAATGTTTCCGGTTGTTGAAATATGATGTGGAGAAAGAGACTCCGGTGAGAAATTTATTAATATCAAGCTCTGTTTATTTATGCTGTGCAACAGTTCACTCTATGTTTATCTGTTGGATTGAGCTATGAGTTATCCACTTTTCCATTATCATGTTGAATTATACACTGGAGCTTATATGCTTATTTATACTGCTGCTTTGGTTGCCTTTTCCCTTGGTAAGGTGGTACTCGATGTGTGATCTGCAAATCTGTGCACCTCTAAATGCATAGGGCCAATTAATAACTAGTCACAATATGAAACATCATCTCTTCCTTTCAATAATCTGTTATAGTTATGACTGCCTTTTAACACATTCATGTATTTATTAGGTTCTCTTTTTCTAAAACTTAATCTCTGCCCTGTCGATATATTTTTCACATGGAACCTGGTTTATCCCTAATTTTTAATATTTTAATTTTTATATTATTTTTTAATGAAGTTGAAGATCCTCATCAATGTTAGAACGAAGTGCTTGTACAATCGAGACTTCCGAGCATCATGTTCTAATGACCTACAAGAAAATTCTCTTTGCTATTTTCAGAAAATACTCATTCTGTGTATATTAGCACAATTGAATTATTTTCCTTGTTGATAATTCCTAAATGCAAATAATGATGCAGAGAACAAAAGATTTGGACACTCCAGAATTGCTTGAGCAATTACTGGCTTTACAGCAACTTCTATTTCGGGTTCTTGGTTGTCAGGTAATTTCTGTCACTGATGTGATTGCTAATTCTAGATCATTCATAAATTTCTGTCTTGGTAATGTTAAAGCTCATGTCAATAACTTATTTCTTCAACGTGTAATATATTCATTTGTCACTTTTTTTCCCTAATAATTTGAGCTATAATGATGTTAAATTTTTTCAGCCACAAGGAGCGGCAGTTCATAATTTTGTTATTCAGTTGGCCCTTTCTATGGTACATGAAGTCTTAATTTTCACATTTACCTTTAAAATAAAATAAGAGACTTTCTTCCACAATGTCTTGCGATTCTCTATTGTTATTTCATGTAGGTTGCTTCAGAAAGCATCAAAATTTATAATGCAATAAGTGATGGTACAGTTAATTTGGTTGACAAGGTATGTTACAACTTAGAATAACTCTAAACTATCTATTACTCAAGGAACGGTTGATTTATGGGGCTTCATTCTTGACAGTTCTTTGAGATGCAACGGCATGATGCTCTTAAGGCTTTGGATATATACCGGCGAGCTGGCCAGCAGGTACACCCATCAGACGTTATTTTCAAGAGTTCAACTATTTAGTGTATCTGTGGGGAGATTTTTCTTTTTTTTTTCCTCCCTCATACGAGTATCTTTATACTACTAAAACTATTCCAGGCCGAGAAATTGTCAGAATTTTATGAAGTATGTAAGAATCTTGACATTGGACGTGGAGAAAGATTTATCAAGATTGAGCAGGTTAGACTTTCTTGGTACCTTTAAGAAGATATTCTAATTTAGTTTGACTTAGACATTGTAAAGTTTCTCATTACCTTGTTTTCTGATGATGATGATGAAGCCCCCTGCATCATTTCTACAAGCTATGGAGGAGTATGTGAGAGAAGCACCACGAGGTTCCTCTGTTCGCAAGGATCTGGTATGGATCTCTCTTGAGTCATGAATATAGGCAATATCTCTATCTCCATACACACACATGGACACGTGTGTTCGCGCGCACATGTGCACCCTGGTGTTTGCATTAGGGAGAGGAATTGCCTCCTTTATTTTATAGTTAGTCATGGGTTGGATTTGAAGTCCCCATCCATATAACCAATCATGTACGATTGATTGAATCCATTGGCTCCTTATCCACCCATCAAAACAGATGCTTCGGGATAGTGAAAAGAAAAAACTATAATTAAATGTGATGCTGGCAAAATTTTAAGGCTCTGGTGTAATCTTAATGATCATTACATCTGTCTTCATCATAATCCTGACCCACAAATCTATATTTACAGAAAAATTTTGGTTATTGACGTTCCAGGAACATTTTGAGTTTAGACTAGGGGTGGGCGCGGTTCGGTTCTAAAGAGAACCGAATCGATCCAAAATTTTCGGGTATTTAGTAAATGGAATCGTCGGGTCCAAATATAATTATGGAACTATTCGGGTTCGATTCGGTTCGGTTCTGTACTATAATTAAATTTTTTAACATTTATAACAACATTATATAAATCCAATTAATGATATATTCAATGGTTTTGAAATGTCAGAGACAAGTAGACTACTTTGTTTAAATGATCGTTACGGTCAAAATTTCGGTTGGGGGGTCACAGTTTCGATTGGAGGTCACAGCATCGATCGACGATTATATAGGTTTTGGAATGTCAGCGAGTTTGCGAGAGTCGAGACAGCGTTATGCACTTTAGTGTAGATGTTTAGGGTTATTTAGTGGATTGGATCTTGTTGGGCTAAAAAATGAGACGATAAAATGGGTAATTGGGCCAAAAATTAAAAAATTAGAAATGAAACAAATTATTGGGCCAAAAATTTGGATTTAGAAAGTGTTAATTTGTTTAGAAAAAATTAAAATTAAAATAATTTGATTTATTCAATATAAAAAAAAATTAGAAAAATTCGGTTTTTATTCGGTTCTTCGGTTCTTGGTCTAGAACCGAGAACCGAACAGTACCCGTTGGTTCTCAATTCAGATACCTGTTCGGATAATTAATTTGACAAGAACCGTCGGGTTCGGTTCGGTTCGGTTCGGGTTCGATTTGGTTCGGGAGATTTGTCCAACTCTAGTTTAGACTGCCTTTATAACATCTGAATTCTGATCCATCTCACAAATTTACTGGGGAACGACCATTCATCGATATATCTAGTCACATATATTTATTATGAGAATGTAGCTCAAACATTCTCGAGATATTATTCATATTACTCATTATTTTTATGGTTTTATGACATGTACTGAATCAAGAATGTTGATTTAAAGTCAAAGGTGATATTACCCATAGAGTACAAAAAGAATTCAGAAGTGAAGGAAGATCGCGCACCATCACCACCTCCAGCTGGTTCGATTTGGTTCGGGAGATTTGTCCAACTCTAGTTTAGACTGCCTTTATAACATCTGAATTCTGATCCATCTCACAAATTTACTGGGGAACGACCATTCATCAATATATCTAGTCACATATATTTATTATGAGAATGTAGCTCAAACAAACATTCTCGAGATATTATTCATATTACTCATTATTTTTATGGTTTTATGACATGTACTGAATCAAGAATGTTGATGTAAAGTCAAAGGTGATATTACCCATAGAGTACAAAAAGAATTCAGAAGTGAAGGAAGATCGCGCACCATCACCACCTCCAGCTGAACCAGAACTGAAGCCAGAACCAGAACCAGTTAAAGTGGGAGCACTTGTTACAGAACCACCTGATCTGCTGGTAATTTTTAGAATATTGACAGGTTCATGATATTGAGCTTTTCTTTGTTTTGGTAACTTTATGCTTTGAACAATTTTTGAGCTTCTCGACGACCAAATTTCTCTATTTTAAAGGGTCTGGACGATCCTGTTCCGGCTGCCTCTATGTTAGACGAGAAGAATGCAATGGCTTTAGCCATTGTGCCAGTTGGTAAGTCTAATTTACTTGAAAAAGATTGAAACTTTACTCGTCTTTCTTAGTATTTGGATAAAATAAGAGTTCTTTTATTCTGGTTGATTCTATTTAACATATTTTTTTCATATATAAACACAAGATCTGGAAATTAATAAATTTGAGGGTTTAGTGTAGGCACGTTGGTTAAATGCTGTCATTGAATATCACTTGGTCTTTAGGACGAGCTGGATATTCATAAAATACTTGTTGCCATTGTAGGTGTTGCGGAACAACCAGCTTCCGTTGGACCAAATCTTTCAAATGGAACTACGGGCTGGGAACTAGCTCTTGTTACGGTGCCGAGCTCCAATGAGAGTGGTACTGCTGCTAGCAAACTGGTATTGTTCACCATCTTCCTTGGAATTTTTCAATTGCTTCACCAATAAAATGTTTAAAATATGTAAGAATGCTGTTTTTTGGGATTAAACCTTAATCCTGAACTTTGATAACCATAATAAACAAAATGTCATCACAAAAACACATAGATAGTGGTTCACCTTCAATAGAAGTTGCGTACATTACACTTGGAGCTTCAAATTTTTCACCATAGATACCAAGTTTTTTCACCCAATGTCTTCTGTACTGAAAAACAGCCCCCCCTAAATTTCTCTATAAAAAAGGAATATTAGGGTAACATAACACACGCAGACAGCTCGATGCTCCCCTGAATAGTAAATGTCTCACGGGCATTGCCCTAATTCATGTAATGTTTTTTAGCTTAAAAGGCACATTTGACGCGAGTACTTTAATTGATGATTTTTACTTTGACAAAGGCTGGTGGACTGGACATGCTTACACTAGACAGCCTATATGATGATGCAATCCGAAGAACCAACGAGAATGTTAGCTACAATCCATGGGTACAAGCTCCAACCGCCACTCCCATGATGCCACAAACTGCACCCGACCCATTCTATGCCTCCAACGTAATGGCTTCACCACCTTCCGTGCAAATGGCTGCCATGGCCAACCAACAACAGGCTTTAATGTTCCAGCAGCAGCAGATGATGATGATGATGGGGCCACAGCGGCCTGTGAACCCTTTTGAAACCCCATATGGAGCCAACAGCTACCCATACGCCTCAGGTATGCCAGATCAAGCCTATAATCCTCATCCAGGCCTTATTTAAGTATTTCCAACGATAACATTTTTTGTTGGAAATGCGAGAAGGATGAACATGAAGCTTTAGTTAGTACTTAATTTTACTCTGGATTGATATTCGAAGATGGATGATTTGTATCGTATGACGTGTCCAAATTATAGGTAGGAATTCAATTAGATGTTTTTATGATTAAGTAGAAGCAATTATTTTGCTTGTTGAAAAATAACTTCAGGCAGTTGGTAATAATGCTTTCGGGGTTTGAACGACTTTCCTTGTACCCATCTATGTTCGAACAGGGTCGATTTCTTGTTTATGGGATTCTGTAACGCTGTTTTTGTTTCCCTCTGATGTGTAAAGTTTGTCATTGATCAATCATTCATGTATTGTTTGAACAAATTTGCTCTAGTGATTCTTAAATGTTTTGTTGCTCCTGTCTTTTCTACTCTCTGAATTTTCTTCCTCGATGTTTTGTGGCCTTCTTTTTGTTTGTCTCTGGTATTATTTCCTCGCTGATGGCAAATATGGATGGTATAATCTGAGACTATACAAGAGTAACAAGACATTTGAAAGATCTTGTTCCTAATAAATTTTGAATTGGAAGATTCAAAGTGACTCTTACGGTCCGTTTGGAATGACTTATGATTTACTTCTTGTAAATAAGCTTCTTGAATTGGCCAATTTTGTTAAAAAATTATCTAAACATGTTTAAAAGCAACTTCTTGTTAGCAATATCACATAGCGTGGCAACAAGAAAAGGATGCGGATCAAAAGATTTATAAGGAGACCCAGAAATCTTGGAGTGATGAGGTTGATATCCTCACAATAATCAAAAATCAATGGTGAAAGTTTCGAGGGATCAAGAAGATTCGGGGTCAATTAATGCAAATCAAAAGATAGTTCAACAAGATGAGAAGATCTTGTATGATAAAATCAGGTAAGTATTACAGTGATACAAAATGCAAAGTTGTTTGTTATTTGATAATTATCTTATCTTTGGATAAAAACTAGCCAAAAATAAATAAATAAATAAATAAATAAAATAGTGGGGAGTTGTCAATCTTGTTTTATTGTAAATAGGAATCAATATGTGGTAGGTGTTCATGCCCCATTATCATCATTCAATAAAGTTATAAACATTTTTTTTTATGAAAGCAATGAACACTTGGTACACCACAACTCTTCTCCTTCACTATCCTAAATGTTGGAAACTTGATTACATTCAAAATCACCTATCAAATTACCCTTATGGTGCGAACAAGACTGAGCTCTTGCAAAATGTCAAATCTGGAGTGGTCATCCATAATAATTCTTTTCCATCAAATACGTCAAACCAAATAAATAAATTAATTAAAATAAATGTCATCTCAAAATTAACAAATGAGTTCAAGAATAGGTTCATCATCTCATCAATAAAGACCTTGTTCGGTCAAATACATCACATCAATTTCAAACAACACTACAAAAAACTCATACCAAAATTAAAAAATAAGTTCATCGCCTGACGAGTTTCCAATCTCCTTTATAAGTGGATCATTGAAACATTGAAGAAACCATCGAACTCATTATTTGCTTAAACACAACTCTTGCAATATGAGCAGTACATAAAATGCATATGCACAAAACCATTTGTGGGAGTATGTTAGCAATATCTCACAGCTTGGCAACAAAAAAAAAAAGAAAGAAAAAAAGAAAAAAGGATGAGGATCAAAAGATTGATAAGGAGTCACAGAAATCTTCAAGGGATGAGTTTGATATGCTCACAAAAAAAAATAAAAATGGAGAGAATTTGAGTGATCAAGAAGATTTGGGGTCAATTAATGCAAACCAAAAGATAGTCCAACAAGATGAGAAGATCTTGCATGATAACATAAGTTAAGTATTACGATCGCACAAAATGCAAAGTTGTTATTTTGTTATTTGATAATTATCTTCTCTTTGGATAAAAATTATCAACAAAGATAGTGGATAGTTGTTAATCTCGTTTTATTATAAATAGGAATTAATGTGTGGTAGATGCTCATGAGTCATAATCATCATTCAATAAAGTTATAAACGATCTTTTATTCAGTTTGTGCTTCTTTTTCATATTTTCTTCTTTTCTTGAATTAGAAGCAACTTTTGACTTCATAAAAAGTCCCCAAAACATTTCATCTGATTTTGTTTAATTTAACCCTTCCATTATTTCTCCGATCCATTTACGGTAAGTTTCATTTTCATTTTCTTGTTTGTTATATAAAGTATATAAAAAAAAAGTGCGCTCAAGTAGTTGATAGTGCAATCTTCCACAAAAATACACAGTAGTGAATTAATGCTACAAGGACAAAAAAGGAAACACAGCAACGCAATGTAGACGTGACATTGAGTTTTCCCTACACATCACAACTCATTGACAAGTGAGTTTGCGAACATTCTTGGACATATTGATTGCTCATTTGAACATTTTTGGTTACGAATATACAAGTGGACACCGTTGACTGGAAAATTAAAGTTTTGACGTGGTAGTGGTAGTTGACATGCGAGGATTTAAATTTAGTGGGAAAATAAGTTAACTATGTTAAAAAAAATAAAATAAATAAATACCGTGATATCTAATAATATTAATGATGGCTGGTCGCTTAAAGTTAATTATCCTTCTTAAGTATTCTAGTAGCAAAACTCGTTAGATAAGCTCGGTTGAGTTGAAGTGAAGGGCCAAACTCATTCGCTAAGATCGTCGGGTATGGTGGTTGAACTCGCACTCCGAAGTGAACATGTGGCGGGTGACATCACGGATGGGTCATGTTCAAGTGGGGCCTTTAATCCGACGTAGAAAGTCGGAAGTAACAAATTTTATCATCTATTTATGAAAATTATATACGTTTTGTACTTTAGAAGTAAAAGTATATTTTAAAATTTTAACTTAGTTTGTTGCAGATCAGATCCCATGAACCATGAGATAGATAGACACGCACACAACCCCTTGTTGGAGAGAGAGTAAACAAAGGAATTTATTTGAGAAAACATGGTTTTCAAGAAAGCCAATTGATGAAATCTCAAAATATTAGCTGAGGCTGAGCTATGGGGGTACAATTATGGGAAATCATCTCTCGTGAAATTGACACGAGATTGTGAATCCCAAATGTGAGATGAGGTGAATGATGAGTTCACGAATTCACAAGATTACAAAAAATAAAAATAAAGTGATGGAAACGTACAATACTAATCACAGATCCATTGTATACCTGATTTTGTAACACACCCCCACCAACCTTTCCATTGTTAGAGGTGGAAAATGGGTTGAGCAGCTCGTGGGCTTGTCCGTCCCGATTCGATCCATGGGTGACTCATGTTCTAAATGATTTGAACCTATATCAAAACCGTTAACTCATTATTACTATTTGCTTTGAAATGATATGAACCCGTCTTACTCCTTATTAATTTTTTTGCATCCCTCGATATTTAAACTCAACACATTTATCTTATGAGAAATTTAAGTTAAATCATTGCACCATCTTGAATTCGGCGTTTTAGACTGTGTCTCATAAAGAGAATGTGTTGTTACTCAAATTTGGCCATTGGAATGTCTAATTCAAGGGCTAGTGGGTACAAAATGTTCCTGAAAAAATAGATAAAATCCAAGCAGTTAAAATAAAAAGTCGTAAAGTCAGAAAACTTAATTATAAATTTGTTGAAAAAAAAGACAGAATCTGACAATATTAAAGCAAGATATATGTAACACTTCAAATGGCAATTGAAAAGGACTGGAATTATTTTGACAATCCTTTCCTCACAATCATACTTCTATAATTTTTGGACTACCCCACGCTCTCCAGCCTATGTGAACATGCTCTGGTAAAAGTTGTCTCGAAAGATTCAAAGATTGTCATGTGATACATGGGATAATATTTGTTTTTTAGAATTGTACGCATAGTCCTCAACTTCTGACCTCTTAAATTTATTTATAGTTATTTTAATGTGATATGTAATAGTGTTATGATGGCTGCTTGCTTAAAGTTAATTATTTTATTTAAGTGTTCAATAAGCAGAACTCATTAAGTCCTTGTTTAAGCCCATTTTTTTATTAAAATAAATTCTTCAATAATGATTTGATATCATTCCAACATCAAATTTTTTAATATAATAATATTATATGCAAATTCATAACTTTTCCTTATTTTTTAGTTACACATTTTTCATTATACTACTATTTCAAAATGTATTTTTTTGAAGAAAATGGGGGCTCAAACAACCAATAAGCTCGGTTGAGTTGAAGTGAAGGGCCAAACTCATTCGCTAAGATCGTCAGGTATGGTGGTTGAACTCATACTCCAAGGTGAACATGTGACTGATGACATCACAAATGGGTCGTGTTCAAGTGAGGTCTTTAATCCGACGTAGAAAGTCGGATGTAACAAATTTTATTGCAGATCAGATCCTATGAACCTTGAGATAAATAGACACTCACACAGCCCCTGGTTAGAGAGACAGTAAACAAAGGAATTTATCTCAGAAAACATGATTTTCAGGGAGGCCAATTGGTGAAATATCAATTATGGGAAATCGTCATTGGAAAAATTGATACGAGATTGTGAATCCCAAGTGTGAGATGAGGTGAATGATGAATTCATGGATCCACAATATTACAAAAAAAATACAATGATAGGAATGTACAATGCTAATCACGAATCCACTATACACATGATCTTGTAACCCCATCCCCCATCAACCTCACGTTCCATCGTTAGAGATGGCAAATGGGTTGAGCAGTTGGTGGGCTCATCCATCCCAGTTGGATCCATGGGCGACTAATGCTCAAAATGATCTGAAACCATGTCCAAGCTGTTAACTCGTAAGCACTATCTGCTTTGAAATGACATGCGCCTGTCTTACTCATTGATTTTTTTGCATCCCTCTGCATTCAAACTCAAGACGTTAATCTTATGAGAAATTTAAGTTGAATTCTTATATCATCTTGAATTCGAAATTTTAGACTCTGATACATAAGAATGTGCTGTTACTCAAAATTGTCCATTGAAACGTAGAATTGAAGGAACGATGGCTACAAAATGTTTCTGAAAAATAGACAAAATCCAAGCAGTTAAAATAAAAAGTCTTAAAGTCAGATAATTATTATAAGTTTGTTGAGGGAAAAAAATGCAGAAATATATTTTAACACTTCAAATGGCAATTGAAAAAGACTGGAATTATTTTGACAATCATTTCCACACAATCATACTTCTATAATTTCTGGACAACCCCCACTCCCTCCAGCCTAGAATAGCTGCCAATGTGAATTGTATAATGTATGTCCTGTTATATTTTACTCAAGTAAAAGTAGTCTTGAAAGATCCAAAGATTGTCATATGAAACATGGGATAATAATAATTTTTTTTTTTTTTAAATTGTACGCATAGTCCTCAACTTCCTCTTTTGCACTTCTAGTTTCAATAACTTTTTCTTAAATTTTAACTCCTCAGGATTATATTAATTTGAAAAAAAATAAATTAAGATAAAGGATTACATTAATACGTTGTTAAACAAAAAACAATATTTTTATTTAGCTAAATAGAAAAAATACTCGTTCTATTAGTTTCAAACATATCTCATTTGCACTTTCAAATTAATGTAGTAATTATTTACTACAAGAACATCAATCTTACTGAAATGAATATTAAGTCGTGAAATCTAATGATTTTTCGTTAATTATATAGCTCGCTCAGGGCATGTTTGGCCCTGGCATTTTAGCTTTTTTTCAGTAATATCAAAAGTGATAATCAAGATTATTTATTTATGATATAATAATTATAAAGATTCATGCATTGGCATGGCAAGGCATGATACGTAGCTGACAACTAGCAAATTTTGGCAGCTCCCTTTTGTGTTCACGTGCTTCAGTTTCCCTTAGGGTTTTTATTTTTGTTTTCTTGCACCACCCACTCCATCCTCATTCTATATAACGCCACCGTCCTCCTCTACTCCTCCACCATCAATTTTCTCCCTTTTTTCTTCAGAGGATCAAATCATGGAGTCCTCTAAAATAACTGCCTTTCTCTTTATTTCCATGCTCTTTATTTCCTCAGCCACTCCCATTCTTGGCTGTGGATACTGTTCCAAACCCCCACCAAAACACAAGAAGCCCAAAAACCCACCAAAAGTCAAACCACCAGGAACCCGGCCACCGAAAGTCAAACCACCAGTGATCCTACCTCCGATAAACAAACCACCAGTAACCCTGCCACCAATAGTTAAACCACCAGTAATCTTGCCACCAATTGTGACCCCTCCAGTAACAGTGCCACCAGTGCAAAAAAAAAAAGAGAAGACAAACCATAGGTGGATTTAATGAATTTTGGAGGGGACATAAAATCTTGCCTATATCTAACAAGAAAACAAATGATAACTTAAGCGTAAAGAAAACTTTCGGCTATAAATCTCGTGAACGCTTACCTTGTTCCTTTGTGTGTTAGTCATACTATTCCTCGTCTTGTTTTTTAAATGTTATTAATAATTTTCATTTTCAATCCCTTTAAAATTAAACATAAATTTCAACAATATATTTATATAGCTGCTCTTCATCGATTAATCACACATTTCGGAAGAAAAGTTACTAATTCAATAGTTTACTAGAAGAGAATGATCATAATAATCCAAGAGAAAATTAAATAAAATTTAAATAATATAATATGAAACCCTATTTCCCTCATAATCATCATTTTACCTTTCTTTTCTTTTTCTTTTTTTTTTTCACCCAAGAGAACTGTTAGATGCATCTATTTCCCTCATAGGAGCTTAGACGGGATCTTTGAGAACAGTGATAAATATACTGTAGTAAATATTGTACAAGGAACCAAGAAAAAAAGGGATCTCTTTACAAATAACCCCTTCATGTATCAACTTTTTTTAATTATAAAATAAAAAATTAAATTTTACTCAAAAGTGTTTAGAAACAAAACCATGTTTGGATAAAAGTTTCCGATCTTATTCGAATGATGAATGTTGGTTTGAATATGAATATAGTTACCATCACGGCTCGCTTGCACGATTAGCAATTGGTTCGATTGAGCTATGAAATCACAACGTAAAAATTCCTATCCATCAATGTGTTACACGAACAAATATTTTTTTACCTAGATTGAGCTTGTATACTTCAATATGCCCACATATAAACTAGCAGTTCGACAGATGCTTGGTACACTAAGCCCTCGTTTGAGCCCTTTCTCTAAAAACTCTTTTTTTTTTTTAAACTCATTTTCATTCACATTCTTCTAATAAAATAATTTTATATATAAACTTGAAACTTTTTTCATACTATTTAACTGCACATTCTAAAAAAAATCACTATTTCAAAACTCACTTTTCACAATAAAAAAATGGGGCTTTGTTTAAGAAATAGCCTAGATAAGATATAATAAAGGAAAGGGAACATTTCATATATAAGCGATTAATTATGGATCATTTTAAACCTAAGAAACAAATTTAAAACTTCAAAAATCGGATATTAATAATTTTTTTATGAAATAATTAATTAAATATATATTTTATTAATTAAATATGCTAAAGTCACAATTATACTACTATTTGGTAACAAATTATTGAATTAATTGGTCACAAAATATTTCTCGTTCACAAATAAAAAATTTTATAAGTCAAATTATTTTACGGTCACAAATAAAAAAAAATGTTCACAATTTATTAATTGATCACAAATCAAAAAATTTATAGGTTACAATTTATTTATCGATCACAAATTATAAATCTTATAAGTTACTAAAATTTTTAAATCACATATTATTTATTGGTCATAAGTTAACAGTTATATTGGTTACAAAATATCCAATTTATTCGTCACAAATTAAAATAATTGATCATATATTATTTATTGATTAAAAAATAACCAATTTATTGATCACAATCAACCAAATAATTGATTACAAACCCCATCTCAATACCATTCCACTTACAACCATCGCACCACCACCATGACCACTTATACTTGCTTAAATCTACATCGAATAAACTCTACCTACTCGAACGATTCTTCAGCTTTAAGATGGATCCTTCAAAGGATCTTGACGACAATTTAGATGTATTTAACAAATTGGTGCAAGATATTGTCAATTGTGACGAAGCCGTGTCTGAGACCTATAAGGCTATTATCTTGCTCAATTCAATCCCGGACTCTTATAAAGAAGTTAAGAATGCCATTAAGTATGGTAGGGATACGTTAACACCTGCAATTGTCGTAGATTCTCTTAGGAGTAAAGAGATGAAAATGAGGGCTGAAAAATAGGATAGGAGGAGTGGAGAGTTGCATATGATGCGGGGTAGAACTCAATTTAGGCAAGCCAGTCATGATGGATACCAAAGTAGTGGCGAATCAAGTAGTAATAGTTGGAAAAAGAAGGGGAATGGTAGACCTAGATCAAAGTCAAGAACTAGGGGTAGAAAATGCTATGGCTGTGGAGGCACAGGGCATTTTATAAAAGACTACCATAAAGAAAGGGAAAAACAAAAGGTTAAAGAAAGAGATGAGGTAAATGTGTTATCCTCTACCTCCGATACCGAAAACGGTGAAGTCTATGT
>NW_019265467.1:508219-527307 GCF_002742605.1 Olea europaea var. sylvestris
TTTGAATGATTATGTGGTAGTGTATTCTGATAGTCAGTCGTCTATACATTTATGCAAGAACCCTGTTTTTCATGAGCGCACTAAACACATTGATGTTATGCTATATTTTATTAGAGATATAGTATCTCAAGAGGTGTTAAGACTTGAAAAGGTCCAGACACAATACAACCCTTCAAATATGGGCACGAAAGTGTTGTCACTGGTAAAGTTTAGAAGTTGCAAAGAGCTTCTAAACATCGGTACAGGTAAATGATTTCCAATTTTATCAGTTTTCTGTTAGAGATGTCACTAATGGAAAACGTTTTCTCTTTGCAGGTCCTTTGATACTAAGGTGGAGGTTGTTAGACATCATGTTGTCAAATGACCTCCCAGGCGATGATGTAAACCAGTTTTATCAATCGACATGAATGACTGAACGATAAATCAACACCGAATAATGGGATGACTCGACTTAATGTTGTTTTACCTATTGGATGGCTAGTAAACCTTTGTGGCTTGTTGGTGTGCTATTGGGCCATAACTTACCTTATTGTTTGTCATTGGTTTACTATATATATTGGTAACTCTCGTGTCTTCTAATGTCCCGTTTTTGAAAGAACCCGAGAGAGAGAGAGGCTGCCTTCTTCTTCTTCTTCGTGCATTCTACTCTTGGATCTTGTCTACATCTTGCTTGTGTCTTTGTGACCCTTTACCTGTGTGGTATTCATCCTTTGTGAGTGAACAAACAACAAGCAAAAGGAAGAAAAGCAACCATAGGTAGAACTCGTGGTCGGCGTCGGGTACCTTCGGTTTTGGTGTTGATTCGGTGTTTTAAAGGTTAACTGAGCCCGGAAATCATCTTGAGCAGTTAGAGGAAGATCCTAACAATGGGCTCTCTCAAGATCTCCGAGCAATGCGCAGTTTGCAGCATAGTTTGCACAAAAAGTTCCGCGAGCCTCTTCAGGCCTGCGGAACTCAGATCCTTGGAATTCAATTGGTAAAGAAGCAGCACTAGGAGCCACTGAACGGCCATTTAACTCCTCACAATCCACCGCTTTTTCCAACTTCCACTTTTTGCAATCCTCTTGGCTGCACGGAAGCTCCACATTGTTCCCACCAGACACATACGTCATCAAAACCTGAGCAGCTTCCATTGGCCGATTTAACAGGCATAAAGCCTCGGTAGCATACATGTTCCCCAAAAAAATGTATATTCTTGAGCACTTGGGAACTTTGAGAAGAGATTTTGCTGTCGCCAGGGCCTTCAAGGGATTTCCTAGTGCCAATTCTACATAAGCCAAATCAGCAAGTACAGCTTGCTTGATCATCTGATTCTCCTTCATAAAAACATCTTCATATCCAGAAACAGAGTTTTGTTGTGACGTGATATTACGACTTCCACCCTTGTGTTCTTTTACTTCAACATTTGCAAGAACCTGGCTTGACTCAGATGATACAGGAGATGCTAGCTTTTCTCTTGATTCAATAGTCAAACCAGATCCAGAATATTTTCCCTCGGACAATTCCAGTAAATACAAAGTATTGAAAAGACACCGCCAGGCAAGAGACATGGAGAGATCAGGCTGCTTGCCATCACCTAACAAAAGATCTTCCTTCCCAAAAAATTCCTGCTGGCCGTTTGTTGAATTGCAATATTTCACTGCAAGTTGCCTCCATTTTCCCTTTCCAATGACATTAACTCTGATATCAGATCTGTCAGTGGTGGACGGAATCGACTTCATTAGTCCCTTCTCTAGAGCCACTGGACAGCACTCGGCAATTTGTCACAAAAGAGGTCTGTTGTAAAAGATTAGACTGGCCTGCTGGAAACAGCGAACAGCATGGAAAGGTCTTCCACAGGCCAAGTGATGCACTCCACAATTATAGGTTATCGCAAGGGATTTATCCTGTGATAAAGACTTAAGCTACAGAGGTTTTTCCTTCCGTACAAGTGAACTGCTATTTAGGGCTTTGGAAAAGAATACTCCAGAAGTGTGATGATTTCCAAGTTGGTAATACATCCAAGATTGTTGTAGTACATGCTAGAAATACCAGTCTCTGTATGGTTACTTGATGCCATCAAAAGCTTAATCGCTTTGCGATGGTTCCCACGAGCATATTCCAGCTGTGACTTCAAATAGAGAGCCGTGGGATAATCTTTTCCATGAGCTATGTTCATAGCCATTTTGACTTCCCGCTTGGCTGCCTTAAGGTTCCTGGTGAGGAGCAAAAGACGAACCTTGTACAGATGCAGCTTAAGCCTTAGATCAGCGGCTGATATGGACTCTTCAGCATGGGTCCTCAGAAGATCATTAAAAGAAGGGATGCCAGAAAGCCTTTCACGGCTCTGTTCGCTGCTGCCAAGGGAAGATAATAGCCGTAGCGATTCATCTTCAAGTGCTTCCTCTGATAACGTTGACAAAGAATTTACAAAGGTATTTGCAGTAGTAACTGAATCATAATTTGAGCAGTCAGGAATAGTTGATTTGCTGGGAACTGAAGTAGATATAGACACTATTGCAGGATGTTGCTGTGCTGAGTTTCCATTATCCACTTGACTGATGCTGTTAACACCAAATGCCTTCTCCATGTAACTTATGACATCCTGGACATAATAAAGTCAATGTACTCATATTTAAGCGACTTGAAGCATGGGAGGCTTCCCACTATTTAAAGCAGCGTATAACTAGTTTAAGTTGAGACTGCATGGAAACATGCCTATGGGGAACTTCCATGGTTAAAGCACAGCACTCAGATGACATGCAAACAAAGATTAAAGAAGCATAAAGCACCAAAAAGCGCAATGCACAAAAACACAGGAGATTCTTGAATTCTCTTTAATCTTAAATTATTTCAGTTAGTCATGTGATGTGGATATATGGCTTTTGCAAGCGGATTAGTTGCACAAGCATATAGCATTATCCCAAATAGGCCACTTGACTATAATTCTTCAGATCCATCAAATCATAATGAAGATCCACATGCAGATCAGAACATAAAACATGTTCCATACCTTTCAAGTACAAGATAGAAAAGTCATCACGAAGGAATTATAACTATTCCAATTACAAGCAACATTTTGAGAACCATAGTCAACAATACACTTCCCACTGAAAAACTGGAAATGTTCTACTCGAAAGGTATGGAAAAGTAAAACGAGTAATTGGAAACCAAAATTTTCAATAAACACCAAAGAAAAACCTTTGAAGCTCAGACAAACATGCTAATAGTATCATTACTTCAAGGAAAGAAGTTAAATATTTCCTAATCTTACAAGGTTTATTTCATTTTGATAACAATTTATAGTTTTTTCCAAAATTATAACTAATCATGGTATCAGAACATTGAACCAATGCTGACTACCATTATCACAAATTTTAGCTGCGCTCCTTCCACCTCAATCATTAGAAGATGCCACTTGCTAATATCAATTTGTATTGAAAATTCAAGTTTATTTTACCAAGAAGAGGAGAAAAGTGATGCACTGCTCATCTAAAATTCTTGAGTGGTGTAACCGTGTAAGGTATATATGACAAGTTGGGAAAAAATCTTATTCCTAGTAAATTTGAGGTGGGCTACATTAATCCTTTAACACCATTCCACTACGTTCGCTAGATCTACATAGAGATCTATTGCAACTAAATCCTGAGTAACTTAAGCCACATCAATTTTAGTCTACCCCTCCCTCTTCTCATTTGCTATTGCAAAATACCGTCATTATTACAAACGAGAGCCCCCTTACTTCAATATAAAAAGTGATCCAACCAGCTAAGTTGTTGTAAACTTAATTTATCAGCTTCACCACCACTTGGTTGGCATATATTTTCATTCCTATCGTGTCCATTTTAGTACGACCACATATCCATCTTAAAGTCCTTATTTTCCACTACATTCATCTTGTGGACATATGTCCTTTAATAGCCCAACACTGGGAACTGTAAAACATATCTGGTCTTTATTCTTCTGTGGAAGTTGCCATTTAAACCTGATGGAATCTTTCAATCACATATAATTCTTGTAGCACTTCTCCATTTTATCCAACCAACTAAAATCCTGTTCATAACATCCTCTTCAATTTCTTATTCCTTGTTAACTGAATTCGGAACAACATGATTATATGTACTAATTCGATTAACTTGAGAAAAAAATTTTAAAAAAAATGCATGAAAGAGAAAACAGAACTTATTTTCATGCACATATAAAGTTGTTAGGTCTCACACAAATTGAAATAAAAGAGAGTTTTAGCACAAGGGAAATACAAATCTTTACTGATCAGTTTAATAAGTACTACCGAAAGATGTACCTCTATTGAGCATAAAGCTATAACCCTTGCATATTCAAATATCTATAACATTAAAGTAAAAGAGCACATTTTAACTCAAAGAAGAAAAGTTGTCTATGTCCAAATCACACTGTCATGATTTTCACATTCAAAATTCAAAACGAAGAATCATTTTAATGTCATTTCCAGAAAAGGTAACCGAAGATAGAAATGCTTATGAAGAGCACGAGAAAAATATTTGAACTTACAGCAGATCTGGATGCATGGTAGGAAAGTAATGAAACATCCAGCAACAAGAGGCAAATACGAAGAGCTGTCCCCTGCATGTAACCATATAAGGTCGGGCAAATATGCATCAAACATTGACATGCCAGCTTCAATGGCGTGTCGGTGCTTCCTAGAATTTAACCAGTACACCCAACTTCATTAACAATAATAAGGCTACTGCTATGACTGATTACCTCATCAATAGGTTCAATGTTCTGATATAACGCTTCCAAAAATGAGAATGATTTTGCATAGTCATGAAGGTGGAACCAGATAACTGCCTGCAATCAGATTCAATGCACATAAAAATACACAAGGAAAGATTATAACCCAACTCAAGAGCAATGCCAACATCAAGAGAACATACTACGTTGAACGTAGCCACCGAACTGTCGAACTCATTGCTGTAAACAACTGGTGAACTAGAAAACTGATGCACCATATCATTACTTCCTTCCACTCCAGATGTAATTTTGCTTCCATTGTTGCCGACAACCTCTACATGTTCTCCAGATGCACAAGTAAGCTCTTCACTTCGTTTCTAAATTGAATAAAAAAAGTCAATAGAGCATAGAATATGAAGAGCCTAACACTAATGTATTTATATATCCACTATTAAGAACGTTATATCAATAAACATGGACCAAAACGTAGGTCAAGGTTTGGTCCACTGCCGCTCTGTTTAATTGTGGAAATTGGAGGGGTAGTTTGTGGAATCAGATGTCATCTACAACAATATGACATATTAAAATGGTTACCGTTATGTCTGCCATGTTTAAATCTGTACATGTATGCATATATATTCCAGAATGTGAAAAATCATGGGAGGAAAGAGTAGAATTTTAAAATTCATACAAAGAGTGAGAGTCAGATATAGGGTAAATAGTTGAACACAATTAATTCATAAAAAGGATAGAAAATTGAGCATATACTCAAAATGCTCATTCTCCAATTTAAGCTAATCTTACAAGACAATGTAAAGCTTTAGTTTACTTATCAGATAATTGTGTAACTACAAATATTCAATATGCAACTTTCTAGAAAGTTCATTGCATTAATTTTGCATGCTGAATAACACTTGTAGCAAGAGACATTAAATAACTTTTAGAAGGTGCAAACACTTTTCTTATCTTACTAATTTCTCTCTCTCTCTTTTTGTTTTTTTTTTTTTCTTCGGAGGAAGTATATGAACTTCATAAATTTAATAGAAAGTAGGCATCATACACAGCCAAAACTTTCACTTACTTGTAACACTGGGCTCTTTAACATGAATTTCAGCATTCTCTAACAGAATCCCATTTGACATGGTTTTTAGGCCTTCACAACAGACTCTTTTAATCAATATATCATGCTTACACTAGTCAATTTTTGGAGTAGCACTGACTACATGAGTTGGGTCAGAATTTTCATTTTTCACATTTAAGTGTTTGCTTTTTTCTAATATATTTTAATAATCTGTGTAAGAACTGGGAATTCCTCTCCATTTGTCCTACAATGGGCATATCACAAAAAAGTGAAAAACAAAAGAAATCTGTCCAATAGTAATGTTGATTCCAAGGTTGACACGATTCTCCAAATATTCTATAATGAAACCACTTCAGAAACTTGTTGCGCAAAATATAAAAAGATAAAAATTAAAAATTGAAAAAAGAAAAACAACTGGAAACAAAAATTTCTTTTTAAGTATTCATATATGCATCTCCACATCAAATATCAATACCATTGAGAATCCACATAATGCTTACACAACCATGTCAGGTTTCCTCATTTAAAGACAGGCAATAACATCAAGAATGCCTCCAGTAACTAGTCTTCTCCTAAAAACTCATGCTTCACAGGGAAAGGAAACATCCACATGCTATATAGGCACACATGAGCTTGATGGGAGAGATTTTTCCAAGTGAAAAGTGATTTGTTTAAGAAGTAGGGAATAGTTATGGATCCCATATAATGTGTGGTGATTTTGAGAAACATGATTTTAAAATAATGAATAACAGGTTTCTACTCATGTTTATTAAAAGGTGCAGTCTAAACCACAAACCTTGTCATTTTCAAGTGCTTTAATAAGCCTCCTAGGATTTGAATAGCCATCTTGAATATTCTCTGCAATTGCAATGTTATGAAGAACCTAAAATGGCAAAGGAATTACAAATAAGCAATAAAGAAACACGATGGAAACTTTCTATGAAACAAGTAAGTCAGATTTACACTATAGCAAGCTAAAACTTTTGATAATAAAACGTATGAACGGAATTTGTTGGATGCCTATTTTTTCGCGCGGGTTCGTCGCTAACAATTAAAAAGGATCAGACGATTGTGTAAGGGACAAACCTCTTGAGACAAAGTCCCAAAAAGGGGTGTTCTTTTATTGGCGATGACTTTACAATTGGAAATTAAAAACGGAATACCTCCAAGGGGTGCAAGCACACGAGTTACTGAAAGAAGTGTTTAAATCTAAGCTAAGGAATTTAAAATTACATGTTCTTTGTTCGAGAGTTTTTGATTCGGTCCTTTTGCTCTATGTCTTTCCTTCCTTTTATACTCCCTGGATGATCTCTTTGTGATCAACCGCCTAAAAACTGCTGGATCGTTCTATAACTGCCCACTTTCCTCGTAATGGCCAACTTGTCATGGAACTGCCTTTTTTAACTGCTGCCATTACTCTTCGTCGTTCAACCGTTTTCGATTGAATTCCTTGAATCGTGGAACGTGATAGGGCTGCTTTAATAACTGCTTTGATAACTGCACTTCTTGATAACTACAACACTTTATGTTTGCTAAGACCTTGGGCGACTCGAAGATTTGGGCGAGAATAGAGTAACAGCTCTGGGCGACTGCATGGCACTCCATTCGCTCAGATTCTAGGCAACTTGCAAACTTGGGCGATGGTGTTACCGCGTTCTTGGGCCTCCCTATTTGGGCCTTCATCTTGAATTGTTTGATTGGGCTTCGTTCTTTGGGCTATCTGATTTGGGGATCCTCCAATTGGGCTTCATTCTTTGAGTCGTTCGATTTGGGCTGAATTTTTATGTGTCAACAATTACCTCCCAATATGGCAGAATTAATACCAATTATTAAATTTTGCCATATTCACTTTATGTTTCCAGCAACATTTGAAATTCCCAAGAATTTCAATCATTGTTTTCTTCCATAGCTTGAAAAGGTGCGACGTTTTGCAAACCCTTATAACCCCCAAACACGCCATTTCACTGCATCATTAAATCACGCCTCACTTTTTCGCGTTTCTCTCCCACGATTTACTGTTCATCTTTTTGCTTCCCTGCTACGTAACTCTGAAAAAACTCTGTTTCATCCCTAATGGCTACTTCACAATCTCAATCTGGCGACTCCTTTAGTTTTGATGACTTTCAGAAACTTCTGAGTCGTCCATACATAACTCCGAGCTTTCTCGCGCCCGCCAATGTCGAACTTAATGAGTTCTACCTAGGTTCTTTCTTCAACAATGCAGAAGCAGTCGAACAGACGGCGGTGGGCCAGCTGTTTCCTTGTACTCAAGGCCCTCCATTTCTAAACTCTTTGCCGCTGGGGCCACTTCGCGAAAGAGGTATTCGCACTTTACCTAAATCTGACATAGTTTTCCGTAGGTGGCATGCTCGCCTTGTGGACCATGGTCCTACTAAGGCACTTTTTGATAATGCTAGGATTTCTGATTTGTTAGAAATCTCTATTCAACCCCCTACTTTTGATTCAGCACTTTTTTCGATCTCTCTAAGTTTTTGGTCTTCTGAATATAATACCTTTGTTTTCCTTCTTGGCCCCATGTCTATTACTTTAAGGGATGTTGGAGCCCTAGTGAATCTACCACCTTTGGGCGATATCATTTTTCCTGGTATCTTGGTTTCTGGTGGCACCCCAAAGTTTGGTAAAAACTACACCGAGTCTTATTCAAGCCTGCAAGCCCTTCATAACCATTCGAGCGCTGAGCCTTCCCATACTGAACGAGTGGCCTTTCTTCTGGTTTGGCTTTGTAAATATGTTTTGTGTGTGCCAAGCATAAAGCCCTCCCTAAGTTATTTACCCAAAGCACGAATTAGCGCGTGGCAGGCCTTTGAATTTATGTTCTTTCTTTTTGGCTGCCCTTTATAGAGGCATGGCTTCTCTTCAAACTCAATTGAAGAATGGTGCATCTCCCACTGGCAGTGGACCTCTTTGGTTCACTCAACTGTGGTTGAGATCCTATTTTCCATTGCTTGGTACTCTATCAATTTCTCGTTCTTCTACTAGCTGCTATGGGCTAGCCATTGAGCCTATGGCTCCTGTAAATATGTCTAGAAGGGATATTTTTTCATTCTTTTATTCTTTGGATTCAATCCATTCCTTCTTTCCCTTTCTTCCTTTTTTGACTCCAAACTATGTGCATCCCCCCTCCACTATAGACAGCGCGAGCACCTCTCTGCTCATTTGGATCCAGTTTTTAACCGGGAGGGAGTTATTTCATGATATTTTAACTGGGACCAATACCAAGGCAGGGGTAGAAATTTATACTCTCCAATTTTTTGCTCGCCAACTTGGTTTCGACCAAACTTGGCCTGTTCCTCCTTACTATTTAAGAAACTTGATTGACCGCTTCCATATTATTAATAAGGCGGAGGTAGAGGCTATAAATGCTCGCAATCTTCTTTTAACAAGCTATTTTTCGTGAGCCCCCTTCAATTCTAACCACGCCATCTATCTCCTTTTTGAACAGCTCTGGCCGTTATCGAAGCACAGATTGTTTGCGACTGATGCTAATTGTGCCTTTCATTCACTGGACCAGCCGAGCATTTCTTCCCCTCCTCCTGTTTTAGTCACTCCTTTGTCTATCCGGAGTCCTTTTCCTCCTCGTCGCGCTAAACAGTCTGCTCGTCCATCTTCTTCTCTCCCTGCCAAACCTACTGCAGCCAAGAGTGCCCCAAGCCGCAAACGGCCAGCCTCAGCATCTCCCATTCTGGAGGATGATGTTGATGATGATGATGATACCCCTCTTATCATCAGGAGGAAGGTAATTAAATTGGTTTACTCACAAGTATACTTTTCCATACTTGAAACTTTTCTGTGTGCTGATGATTTATTTGGACTTCTCAGAAAAGTTTAGCCTCTCCTTTAAAGGCTTTGACATCGGCAGCTCCTGCTCCATCATCCTCCGCTGAGGCTGCTTCATCCAAACCAATTGATGAATAGACTACGCTTAAAGAGACATCTTCAGTCCCAGAATCCTCATCACAACCAATGGATGAGCCACCTTCTTCCCAGGGCGTCAACCCCCCAAACATCGAAGCAGAAGGTAATTTAATTTTTTGATGCTTTACCTTTGCTTGTGCTATTTGGTTTCTGATTTGTTACTTTTGAGTTTTACAGATGCTCCTATGAGTCTGCCCGTTGTGGCAACATCTTCTCGCTCAGACAAGGGGAAGTCCTCACGAATGGTGGAGCCACAGGTGGCAGACTTGGCTGAGGATATGCCATCTTCCACGATTATTGATGAGGTAATCTTTACTTCACTTTTATTTCCATCTTGTTCGTTGTAGTGAGAATCTTCAATATTGGCAATTTTCTTTGCATGATGCTGACAAGATTGTGCGTTCCATCCAAGACTTGTTCACTTCCTGGGGGCAAGTCAAGATATCTCGCCCTGCTCCTTCTTCAAAGGAAGATTTGAAGTTCCTCAAACAGTTAATTTTTGAGTATGTGTCTTTCATGGATATGGACGTTGGTAAGGCTAGTGCTGCCAGACACAAGGATAAGCTTGAGCATTTGAATGCAAAGTTGGAGCAAGCACTGACACTTCCGTTGCTCAATCTTTCTGCTGATTTTAAAGCGACGTTGAAAGTTATCCATTCCGAGGTCCTCTCCTTGCTGGCCAAGAATGCTGAACTAAAGGCCAAAAGTACTCAATATCTTCGCGCCGTATCTGAAAAAGAGTCTTTGCGTCTGGAGATCAACAAGGCTGAGGACGAGTTGAAAGAAATCTCTTCCGAAGTAATGATTGAAGACTCTTTGATGGTTAGTTTGGCTGCTCAGATGAAGGAACTTCAGGCCAAAATGGACGACTGCAAGGCGAGAATGACTGCTAAAAAGCGCAACGCCTCCCAAGAAATTGAGCGAACTAAGTCTTTGGTCGAGCAGTACAAGAAGTTAGAAGTTGATGATGATGTCGTGGCTGAATTGAACATCACTTTCTCTCGGCAGAACGAGGATTGGGAAAAACTTAGGGAACGAATTCATTCAGTATGGAGTGGATTGTAATTAAGGCATATGATGCCTTAACTTTTCTTTTTGTAATTTCGCATTTGACTTTCCTTTTGTAATTTTGTTCATCATTAATGAACATATATGTTAACTTCTTGTGCATTTATTTAACGTTTGTCTTTTAATTGCCAATTCTTCAAGCATTTAATTGTTTTGTGCTAAAAATCTTGCACATTTTCTCTTGATATTTCCACCTCTTTTCCCAAGACTTTGGGCTTCTTAATTCCATTTACTAGGCAGAATGTGGCTGCTCATATTCTGTCTCTTCATCTCCACCCCCTATAAATGTACGTATGCTTCGCACTTTCCATCTTCCATCTTCATCTTCATTTTCTTCTTCGAAACCAATTTGCTGCCATTGTTTGGCATTCTGACAATCAATCCGAAACCTTCGTCTTTCTATAAAAATGGATTGTTTGGTCCGCCCATTTTACTATTTGCCTTGATGTCACCTTTGGTGTGGGAGGAATAGAAAATATTCTTTGGCCAGCAGCAAAGTTTTTACCATCAAAGTTCTTCCCATCGTCTCTTTGTCCTTTACAAGGAGTTCGATGATAGAAGGCAATTTTTGGGATGCTTGCGGGCCACCTTGCTTGCTGAGAGTGCTTCTCAACCTCTTTGCCCGTCATTGCAGCGATGCATTTAGAAAGGTGGTGTGAGGCCAGTCTACCTTCTTACTCGGCGATCCCATCATTGTAGCGATGCATTTAGGAAGGCGGTGCGAGGCCAATCCACCCTCTTACTCGGCGATCGACCGGAAGATTAGCTTACTCTTAATTGTAGTTTGTAGAACATCCATCATTTGTATTTTTACATCTTTGTAATGAACGTTTGATAATAAAGGACTTTATTTGAACGTATTTCGCTCTGACCTTGTTATCCTTAATCGTTCAACATATTTTGATTATGCTTTTATCTAGTTCACATTCCCATAAAGAAGGAACATATTTTTTCAAATATTTGCCGTTAATGAATCTCACGTCCTTGGTGCCATCTAAATCTTCTAAATGATACGCTCCATTCGGCAACACATTGTTTATTTTGTATGGTCCTTCCCAATTGGACGACCACTTCCCGTACTTTGGATCCTTGCTATCCAAAGGGAGTATCATCTTTCAAACTAGTTCACCCAGGCTGAACGATTTGGGTATGACTTTTTTATTATAAAACTTAGCCATTCTTTATTTTTGAACTTGCAGTCTATCTAAGACGTCCAACTTTAATTCGTCCAACCCCAATAAATTTTGAACTAGTGATTCTGTATACTTATCATTATTTAACTTATGTTGCAAGCACACTCTAATCGATTGCACGTTGATTTCCATAGGCAAAACGGCCTCCTGTCCATAAGCAAGTTGGAAAGGAGTGACTTTGGTACTTGACCGAGGTGATGTTCTATAAGCCCACAAGGCCTTGTTCAGACATTCGTGCCAATTTCTGGCATTTTCATCTCTCATCTTTCTGATGATATTTTTTAGAATCTTATTAGAAGATTCTGCTTGTCCGTTGGATTGAGCGTAATATGGTGTGGAGTTTACTAATTTAACTCCAAACTCGCTCAAAAATTTGTGCACTTGATCCCCATTCAAAGATGTTCCATGATCTACTATCAACGTTTGTGGAATTCCAAACCTATAAATGATGTGATCACGGATAAACTCTATGACATTCTTTTGGGTGATCTCTTTCAAAGGTACCGCCTCTACCCACTTGGTGAAATAGTCGGTTGCAATTATAACAAAAGTATGTTGCTTGGACGATGGGGGATAAATCTTCCCTATCAGGTCTATCGCCCAACCCTTGAACGGCTAAGGTTTAATAATAGTTGCCATCTCTTGTGCTGACGCCCTTTGTATTGGACCATGCTTTTGGCATGCTAAACAACTCTTTGCATACTGAACGCATAATTCTCCCATCTTTGACCAAAAATATCCACTCCTAATAATTAATCATCTCATCTTTTGGCCAACTTGATGAGCTTCACATATCCCTTCGTGCACTTCAGCCATGATCGTCCTGACTTCTTGCAAACTTACACACTTTAGCAATACACCATTAAAGCGTTTCTTAAACAACTTTTCATCTATTAGTGTATAGTTCAGCAAACACAGCTTCATTTTCCTACTAATCACTACATTAGGTTCTTTAAGGAACCTTTTAATCTCTGTTCTCCAATCCATTGCATCTTCATCTTGTATGCAGTGAATTTCAATCTTCCTCGCCCTTCTTTGAGTCACAGGCAATATGATTTCATACTCACAAGTAGACTTCCAATTCAAAACCTTTGAGTACCCTGAGGTCATTTGGGCTAACTCATTTGCCACGTCGTTATATATCCTATTAACACATTGAAGTTCTACTTGGTCAAATTCTTCTAACAATTCTTGGGCGATCTCATATTGACTTATAATGGAATCACTTTGGCATTTAAAATCACCAATCAATTGGTGGATTACCAATTGAGAATCGCCCCTAACGATCACATTTCTTACTCCCGTATCTATCATTAGTTCTAGGCCTACAATTAAGGCTTCATATTCGGCCTGATTGTTGGTGCACATTCTGTCTAAAGTGAATGCGAACTTGTAGCAAATTCTTAAAGGATTAATCAATGCTACTCCTACTCCTACTCCTGCACCTTTAGAGGTTTTTGACCCATCGAAATACAACACCCAAGGTTTTAGCTCGAACGAATTGATTTCTAATTCAATTTCTTCAGGCATGTCAAAGCATGGATGATCGGCTAGAAAGTTAGCCAAAGCCTGATTTTTGACTGCCTTTTGAGGTATTTATTGTATCTCGAATTCTGATAAAGCTAATGTCCAAAGACCTACCCTTTGGTGTAAAATAGGGCGCGAGAACATATACTTAACTAAATTTACTTTAGAAATTAAATAAACGGTTATGGGCCGTAAATAAGCCCTTAATTTTGTACATGTGAAATACAATGCAAGACATAATTTTTTGATAGCAGAGTAATTATATTCACATTTTGTTAACCGTCTACTTAAGTAGTAAATTGCCCTTTCTTCATCAAATTGGTCTTCCTGTGCGACACTTTCATTGGCCGTCCTTGGATTGGTGACACCAACACTGGTGGACTTGATAAATATGTCTTCAGGCTTTCAAAAACCTTTTGATGTTCTTCTTTCCAGACGAATTCGTCCTGATTTTTCAGCTTTAAGAGCGGCGAAAAGACTTTAGTTCGCTCTGCACAGTTAGAAATAAAGCGTCTTAAAAAGTTTACTTGGCCTAGAAACCTTTGAAATTCATTTTTGTTGCTAGGTGGTTTGGCCTCTAAAATGGCCTTCGCTTTATTTTTATCAAGTTCAATCCCTCTCTTGTGTACTAAGAAACCAAGAAAATTCCCTGCATTAACACCAAATGCACATTTCAAGGAATTCAACTTTAGCTTATATTGCTTCATTCGCTCAAACGAACATCTTTACTGTTCGAAATGATCCTCTTCTTTAATGGACTTGACTACTATGTCATCTACATACACTTCAATAAACTTGTCTATCATATCGTGAAAGATTAAATTCATTGCCCTTTGATAAGTTACCCCTGCATTTTTTAGGCCGAAAGGCATAACCACCCATTCAAAACATCCTAGAGACCCAGGGCATCTAAAGGCAGTTTTGTGTATGTCTTCTTCAGCTATATAAATTTGATTGTATCCTGAATACCCATCCATGAAAGAATACATGATATGTCCGGCAGTTGAGTCTACTAAAGAATCCACCGTGGGCATTGGACACTCATCTTTGGGTGTAACTATGTTTAAATTCCTAAAGTCTATACACACCCTTAGTTTACCATTCTTTTTTAGTACTGGCATAATATTGGACAACCATTCGACATATCTGGCTGTTCTAATAAAACCTGCTTTCAATAGTCGCTCTATCTCTTTCTTAATCTCAGGGAGTACATTAGGGGCAAAACGTCTAGGAGGCTGCCTATGAGGTTTAAAATTAGGCTTAGTTGGTAACCTATGTTCCACCAAGTCTCTATCTAAACCAGGCATTTGTTCATATTCCCAAGCAAAATAATCTTTGTACTCCTTTAACAAAGCGATTAATTTATCACTAACCTCTTGATCGAGCATCTAGCTAATGAATGTTGGACGATCTTCTCCTTCATTGCCGATATTTACTTTGATCAGAGGGTCTTGTACTTGAGCGTATCCAGGTTTGATGATCCGCATCACTTCGTCGTCCAGTTCCCTTGTAAGTATTTTTTCTTCTAAACAGTCCATCTTATTGACTTCTCGGCCAATGCTTTGTTCTAACTCGAATATTGCTAATTTGTCCTTCAGCGCTTTCAGGGCTGTCTCTTCTTTCGCCTTGTCATTGCATTCCTTATTGAAAGCCATTAGTCTGGCTTTGAAGGCTTGAATATCGGCCATTTGCTTTTGTAACTTAGAATCCATTCAAGACTCCTTGATTATTCTTTTGCCAATTACTGGCTCTTCTAGGGCCACTATATTTGGCCTCATCTGTCTGAACATTTTAGTGAGTGCGTCCACTGAAAATGGCTCTTCGCTTTGCACGACAACTTGAGTTTCTTCCCCATCTTGTACTACCCTGACAGGTCTATAGTTTCCTTCGTACATGAACTTTTCCACCGAGTTTGCTTTTGCGACAAAAGGCTTATGATCGGCCTGTATCACCTCTGCTTCACCTTTGTTATTCCAAAAGATCAGGCATTGATGGAGCGATGAGGGTATACAGCGACTTCCGTGTATCCAATCTTTTCCTAGTAACACATTGTAACTAGTAGGACCATCTATTACAAAGAAGACTGTGGTCCTAGTAGTCGTCCCTATAGTTATGTCCAATGGCATAACTCCCTTAGCTGAAGTTGCTCCTCCGTTGAAACTCGTAAGGATAACTTCTGTTGGAATCATGTCACCCTCTGTCTTTGCAAACTTCCTCATCATCCTAGATGGAATGGTGTTTATAGCTGCTCTATTGTCGACAAGCACTTTTGCCACAGGGATGCCGTTAACTAGAGCTTTAACATACAATGGCCTCAAGTGTTTAGTCAATTTCATGGCTGGCCGTTTAAAAATAACTTTTTCGGTAGCCTCTATTTCTACTTCCTGCTTGTTTTCTGTCGAATTATCCCCCTGTGAGAAGTCGACGTGCAGCATATCGCGCTGATCCTCTGTCTCCTAAATTTCCTTCTTACTTTTTTCTAATGTTTCCTCATCAGTTACCCAACCTGTAGGAGAGGGCATTATTCTTGGAGGTGATCCATACTTTTCAGAGCGAGGCACCCTCTTCTTCCTTTTGGGTGTCCTGTACAGTACGTAGAAATCGAAAGGACGCCCAGATGGTTCTCCCAACAAGTCTACTTCGCAAACTCCCTCTCGATGTAGTTGCTTCAACAGAGTATTGCACGATACTCTTCTCCTTCTTTCTTCTGCTTCTAGGTCGATTTCTTCTTCAATGTCTATCATCCTGTCGTCTTCTTCATCGTTGTAGGCCTCTCTATAAGTCTGGCCTTCTTCACATTCCAGCATGCAAGCTTCTCCTTCGTTGTCCTCCCTTTCTTCTTCTTTTTCTTTATTCTTGAATTCATTTGGCCAGTAAGTAATTATTGGTCATGACAGGAGGTAACGTACCGAACTGGATAGTAAGGGGCTGATCTGGATCTTCTCCATCCCTTCTGTCCCGCTCAAACTTTGATCTCCCAGAAGAAGTTTCTGGCAGCTCTTTCATTGATTCATTTGTACCGGTTTCTTCACTATCCTTGAGAACATTTTGATTGGCTATCTTGAGTAGTTTAGGCGCTTTAGGATGTGGCACTCCCTGTTGCTGCCTCATCATTCGTCCATAGTTTCGTTGGAAACGCCTTTGTTGGGTTCTAGTCATCTCATCGAAGGGTACTGCTCTTCCTGCATTATACTGGAACGAATGCCATATATTTGGCTGGCGAGGTTGCGGCCTAAATGTTCTCCCATTATCTGCTGGCCTGAACTGCCTCTCAAAAGGCGGTCCTCTATAGAATGATGTACCTCGCCCTCTATCAGGCTGAGTGTTTGGGAAGAAAGTAGGGCGATGGGGATGCTGCCATATCCCTGGTTTCTCCGTATTTCCATTCACTTCTCTTTTACATCTTGCACACAAGACGTCTTCGTCCTTTTTTGGTTCTTTCCCCTTGATTTGTTCAAAGACACTGGGATGTGGTCTAGGATACTCTTCTCCATCATCTACGACTAACTTGAATTTGGGCAACTTATTTTTGAAACCAGACGTCACCATGTTCACTCCAAGTGGCTGTGGAAAAGGATTTTCATCCACTGTCATCTTTTTTTTATCGTCGAACGTAATTCGTCCTGATTCAATGGCATCCTGCAATACATGGCGAAAAATCAAGCAATTGTTAGTCAAATATGACCATGCATTATGCCACTTACAATATTTTTTACCCTTAATTTGTTCAGGGTTTGGCAATTTATGCTTATCGCTTAACTTTATCTGCTTGTCCCTATATAATTTATCAAATATAAAATCAGCTTTGGTTACATCGAACGAGAACGTTCTAGCCTTTATGTTTCCATCTTTTATGAGCTCATCTTTGCCCGATGGTCTAGGCTTGGCCATTATGGGACAAGTATACGTATCTCCTTTGACCAATTCGGCCAAACACATTTCGGTTTGATCGTATGACTCGTCGCTGATGGTGTGAACGTCAAAATTTGGGTCTTTGTAATAAGTCCCTTTACTAGAACTTTTCATCTGTTCTTCCTCTCTTATCAGTCGTTCATACCTAATTACATTCGCACTCAATTGGAAAAGGTCAGGAAATTCCTTGTCCTGAAATTTCTTTTTTAAATCAAAGCTCAAGCATTCCAGAGCGATTTTGACAAATTTTTTTCGGGCAGAGGTACAAAACACTTGCTTCTTGCTGTCTTGAACTTTTGGAGAAAACTTTCTGCCCATTCGTTTGGCGTTTGACGTAGATTCGCCAAATCAGCCAAAGTGACTTCAGACTCAGTTTTATAAAACTGAGCGTGGAATAACTGTTCCAATTGTTGCCATGTTTGAACAGAGTTCGCTGGCAAGTTGATGAACCAGGAGAAAGTTACTCCTGTTAATGAACTAGTGAAAAGCCTCATTTTATGGTAATCGATTACATCACCACTTTGCAATGTGAATTGCCCTATGTGTTCTAGAGTAGATACCTCTCCTAAACCAGTAAACAGTGAGAATTCTGGCACTTTATACCCTCTAGACCATGGATATGCTTGGTCTACCCAATCAGGATATGGCTTTGTGTAAGTCGGCCTAATGACGGGACGCACCCCAAAAGCCATTTGATCCTGTACGATTTCCATAATTTGATCCTCAACATGACGTTGGGGTCATATGGAATTCCTACAGGTTGGTTAACTGGTTGATTTGCATGAGGTCTGATGTTTGGTTCTGGATTGGCAACAAAGTTACCATGATTAGGGTCATTACCATTAGCCTGAACATCTATTCCCTCATTAACTCGTGGGGTATTCTGTCCATTGTTTAGGATATTATCTCTTATATTTGGATTACCCCCCAAGTTAGGCGTACCACTACTATTGTTCTGATTTGGCACTGCACCACCCCCTTGGTTTGAAGTAGAGGGACCAGAAAGTGGTTCTACCCCTTGATTCGGATTTAGGACTGAGGGATTATGTCCCACAATTGTCCTAGTTTGAAAGTGGTTTGCAAGAGGCATAACCGGTTGACATATTTGGCCTACTAACTTATTCATTGTTTCGTTCAAAGTGTTTAGTTGTTTGGCCATGTTGTCATAATGTGCATTCCCATTTTGGGTAAATCTTTCCATATTATGAATATTTTGAAGATTTACCTGTTCAACGACATCTTGTGTGAGTTCTCCAAGTAGTGCACGCATGGTTCGAGGACTCAACTCTGTCATTGGTTCGTAACGATTGTTACTGCTCTGATTCTGTCCATCTGTTCATGGAGAGGCATGCTGCTCTTCATATCGCTCGATCACAGACTAGATTCCTCCCTGACTTGTTGCTTCTTTATCGGATCTCTGAGGCATATTGTTTCACCTTTTCTATTTTCAACACCAAACACCACTGTCCCACTGGGCGTGTCAAATTATTTCGCGCGGGTTCGTCGCTAACAATTAAAAGGGATCAGACGATTGTGTAAGGGACAAACCTCTTGAGACAAAGTCCCGAAAAGGGGTGTTCTTTTATTGGCGATGACTTTACAATTGGAAAGTAAAAACAGAATACCTCCAAGGGGCGCAAGCACACGAGTTACTGAAAGAAGTGTTTAAATCTAAGTTA
>NW_019265467.1:527330-544134 GCF_002742605.1 Olea europaea var. sylvestris
TGCCTTTTTTAACTGCTGCCATTACTCTTCGTCATTCAACCGTTTTCGATTGAATTCCTTGAATCGTGGAACGTGATAGGGCTGCTTTAATAACTGCACTTCTTGATAACTAGAATACTTTATGTTTGCTAAGACCTTGGGCGACTCGAAGGTTTGGGTGAGAATAGAGTAACAACTCTGGGCGACTGCATGGCACTCCATTCGCTCAGATTCTGGGCGACTTGCAAACTTGGGCGATGGTGTTACCGCGTTCTTGGGCCTCCCTATTTGAGCCTTCATCTTGAATTGTTTGATTGGACTTCGTTCTTTGAGCTATCTGATTTGGGGATCCTCCAATTGGACTTTATTCTTTGGGTCATTCGATTTGGGCTGAATTTTTATATGTCAACACCTATATTATATTCTAGAACAAGATGTCAGCAGTTAGACAACAGCCAGTCAAACTGATCATGTGACGCCCAAAGGAAATCAAATTGTTTATTACATAGACCTATGACTTTCTTCTCCTTTTCCTTTTTTATTTTTGTCAGAAGTGTATCGTATCATAAAGAAATGAGAAATTTTTAAGAACCAAAGAAGATTTTTTTACAAACAATCACAACAATATTTCACTAATAGAGAACCCGAGTGTTTATATGGAAATCTGAATATATAACATAAACTTGACAAGTTCCATCAAAAGCACTAACATGAAGTCCAAAATACTAGATGTGATTGAATCCATCTTCAACAAACCAATCTAAACCTGCAATGTGAATGAGTAGGCTAGCATTCACACCACTTTTGAACAGTCCAATTGGTCCTCCCGAAACCAATGCAACCCACCATTCCATGTCCTGTTTGGTATAAATAGAAAATTAATGCCCTGTTATAAGGGCAGTATGTGTTGTTGCAGGCCCAATTTATTGGCTGGGTTGTTCCTATTATGGGAAGCCAACTTTAAGATTTTCTTGTACTAAAAAGCTCATGTTGCTTATAAAATAGAAGTCGGACTGGAAATCAATCAAGCTTTGAGTTGTTTTGGGAGGTGCTAAGGGATGTCAACGAGCCGAGTCGAGTTAGCACGGGAGCCGAAACTTGAGGCTCGAGCTCGACTCTGTTAAAATGGTCGAACTTTTTTTGGGCCCGAGCAAAAGCTCGCCCAAAAAATTTTCGGCTCGGGCCTTTCCGAGCCGAGCCGGGCAGCCCCTTTTTTTCTCTCTCTCTCCTTTTTATTTATTTATTTATTTATTTACATTAAGCTGTTGCCTTTAAAGGCAACAGCTGGCTGCCTTAAATGGGACTCGGTCCGAGCCGAGCCGGCTCGGACTTTTCCCAGGTCTAGCCACAAGCGGCTTGAGTTGGCGAGCCCGATTGACATCCGTCCTTCAGCACATTAGCAACTCATCTTCTTATTCCCTCCCAAAAGTACTGAGCTTCTAACATTGTGATGTATCACATGCCCCCAAATAAAAATAAAACCTAGCTCTATTTTCACCATAAGAGAACTTAAAAATGTATATGAAATGAAACTTCAAAGTCTAAATTCCAGAATGCAATGAATATGCTTAAAAACACTGGCCAGCCTCGTAAACTTTTGCTTAAGACAGACAATTTTTGTTTTCCGTTATGTTTTCCCAAGCAAAGAATAAAATAATTGTTTCCCACTCTGATCATAGGTATTTCTACTATAAAAGAAGTTAGATCTCTCAAACCTGGAGGGGATGTAACTATTGTTCATGTCAACAACTATCCCTTAAGCCTGCCATGTTTTTGATAATTTCAATAATCTGTGACCAACCACATTGCTTCCGAACCTCATGCCAATGATAAACTGTGTTTCAGCCATTGCCATTGCCACACAATCCCGACAAAGAACAAGGTAGAAGCATAGTCTGAGAGAACTAGAGAAGAATACCGCTTCTAAGAAATGTCCCCAAATGGGTTTAAGGTTTTTTGTTTTTTGTTTTTGTTTTTGTTTTTTTTTTTTTATGGGAGGGGGGGTGCAGAAAAAGTATAACCTGACTTGATGCAACTAAAATTTCAAGGCTTTATAACATTAGTCTATTGCAACCTCAAAATTCCGATTTCTGGAAAGAGAACATAAATGCTAAACAGTTTTCTGTTTCTTCCCATAAATCCACGTCAGTTAAACCCTGCACGTGCATTTTCCTAAAATTCAATACATAAAAAATCAACTCAGATTCTAATAGGAAACGGAACAAACATAAAACTCAACAAAAAATAAGTTTAACTCAAAACTTATCACCATAAAACAAAATTCTTATAAACCAATAAATTCAAGATTAATCAACCACCTTTGGGTCGTCCTCTTTCCTCTGCAAGAGCTGATTCAAGACTCTTAGACAGTCCACATACTTCCTCACTTGGAAGAGCAAGCCGGCCTCCTTAGCAAGCCCAGCAGCGATTGACAGAGAACCATCGTCCTCCGATACCACCACTGCCGTCGAAAACAAAGCATCGCCACTGGCGATCGACAATGACGAAGAAGTTGAATCCATTAACGCAGAGATCGATTTAATTATCCCCAAAATGCACTAAATATGAAGAAAAACCTCAGCTTCTTTCACTTCAAAACCTCACTCGAGGTTTACGCCTAAACCCTAAGACATAAATGCAAGAACGGAAAATTGGCGCATAGAGTGAGGTTATCTCAGGCGTTACTGACTATCATAATGTGGGGGTTCGATTGCTGAGATATAAAATTGGACTCCTTGTAGACGTAATGTACATGCAGCTCTTATTTTTTGACGTGCTGGAGCACATTCCACCTCCCTCACAAAGCTGTAGGGACGGGGTGGTGGAGACCCTCAAGGTTGGGATTCAACCTTTAAGAATGGAAAATTAGCGGGTAGTCGAGTTGGTACGGTAAGTGAGCAGAGAGTTTGATTTCCCATACAAACACTTTCTTGGTCGAGTCTGTCGTACCGAGCTTATTTACTATAGTGTATCTGGCTAACATGATTTGTAAATTATTGTGTCAGTTCGAGGGTTTACTCATTGCGCACTCGAAGAGTAGCGACTGGGGTAGAAAAAAGGGAAAATCAATGTTATATAAACGTGTATATATACGTGTGTATGTGCGTATGGATTGCAGAATAATGCTATTTTGCCATATGGTTTTTTAACACCTTCGAATACAAATTAAGCTGTGGTAAAAAATGATTGGACAAAATTGATTACTATTTACACAGGAATTGGTACAGGTACACGTGTTGAAGTATAATTCAAGGATGGCAAAAACTTAGAAGATAGATGGACAGGATAGAAATCTATGAGTTAGTCCCTGTACGTGGGGAATAACTCTTTTTTTTAACAGTCCAGTAATCATTTATGCTTGGATACAAGATGATTTAACAGAATATCACGTAGCATTCTACTATTAAACTATTTAAAAAAACAGTCAATACTTCTATCCAATCATTTTTTGTCACACACTTAGCCCCTGTTTGCGCCATATTTTTTCATCATTCGTAGAAAATATGTGACCGTTAACCTTCGAATAGCCCACAATTCTTGACTCAGACACGTCCGCTCTGGTAATTGACTTAACCCGTTAATTTCAGCAGTAGCGCGTCACCGTGTGGGGGTGACAATAGGTTGGGGATTGTCATTACATGGCAGTCATTGCTTGTGCTAGAAATTAGGATTACTTGCTCTTAATTGTTGCGATTGAGTACTTATTTTTGGATAAATTAGCATATTGTGCTTTGTGCTAAAATTATCGTGAAATTTCGTTTGATTGGATATACCTATTTTTTTGCATCGTAAATTTCGCTGTGTTGTTACTTTCGTTAGAATACCTAGACCTTACCCATTCGAACGTTCCCTTGATCTAAGACCGCGAGTCTTACGAAACCTTGGAAATCTAGAACGGTGTATATTGTGGTCGTAGGATTACTTTGTGTGATCTATCTGCCTAATTGGTTGCTTCGTATTTCAAAAATGTCTTCACATTTCGAAGTTGGTATTTTCAATGGAAAATGTGATTTTTCAATCTGACAACAAAAAATGAAGGGTATTTTAGTTCAACGAAAGGTTTCAAAAGCCATTGAATGCAATTTTCCAGCTAATTTTTCAAAAGAACAAAAAGAAGAAGCCGATGAGCTTGTTTATACCTCAATTATTTTACATATGTCTGACGCTGTTTTGAGAAAAGTAGGAAAACTGAAAATCACAAAAGATCTTTCGAAAAAGTTAAAAGATCTATATTTGCTTAAATCCACTCTCAATAAACTTTATCTTCTTGAACGTTTCTTCAATTTTAAAATGGATCTTTCAAAAGATCTTGATGACAATTTAGATGTTTTCAATAAACTTGTCCAAGATATTGTTAACTATGAAGAAGCCGTATCTGAAACCTACAATGCTATAATCTTGTTTAATTCTATGCTTGAATCATATAAGGAAGTTAAAAAAGTCATTAAGTATGGTAGGGATACATTGACTCTCGAGATTGTCGTAGACTCGCTTAGGAGTAAGGAGATGGAAACGAAGGCTGAAAATAAATTTGGGTAGAGCTCAAAATAGTGGTGATTCGAGTAGTGACTCGAGTGATGAAGGTGGTAAGATGAAGGGCAAGGGACGGGACAAGTCTAGTGGTAGACGATGTTATAGTTGTGGTAAGTCTGGACATTTTATTAGGGATTGTCCCAAGAAGAAGGATAAGAGAAGGATTATGTGAAAGGTGAGACGAATGTAGTTGAGGGGTCGAGTTATGAAATAGTGTTTCCACATAAGTTGCCTACCTTTGAATTTATTGGACTCGGACCAATTGAGATGATGTTTCAACAGACCCCAAGCCACGTGGTTTGCAAAATTGCTTTTAATTATTGTAGATCGTGTGATAAAGCCTACGTTTGGTATCTATTTTTTTGAAAATACATTTTTCTCTCTCTTCTTTTAAACCACATATTCTTTATTAAAATAATATTACACGTAAATAAAAAAATTTTCCTTATTTTTCAATCACACATTTCCCATCAATTTACTATTCCAAAATATACGTCCTTCAACGAATAGAAGGACCATAGGAATGATCGACGGAGCATAGCTATATGTTCCTCATCGAGTCCTTCTCATACCGATTGAAATTGTCTAGGTGGTACTCCATTCTGTAAAAATAATACACGTTAAAAACATTTTATAAAAAATTATCAACATTTTTTATATTTTAAAATTTAACAAGTCAAATTACATGTACGTAAGAAATAAAATCATTTCCTCGCACATTAGAAAGAGTAAATGAAAATTAAATAATACATAAATTGAATTAAATTAATGAAAAATAAATTAAATTCAAGAAAAAAATACATACTTAAATGAGCAAAAAAATTAAAAGAAGAAAAAATTGAAAATGAAAAATAAATTATGAAAAACGAATTAAATTAGAATTATTTTTTTTTAAATTATAAGATTCAAATATTGTTCCTTTAATACAAAAAAAAAATCCGGGACGGCCAGCGTCCGTTACGGACCACTACGTTTGGGTCCGTTAAGGACCACGTGTAGTCCATAACGGACCATCCAGTGTCTACTGGCTCGTCGGAAAACTCCATTTTTCGGCGAGCTCTGTCTCATTTTTTTCCACTTTTTTTAACATTTTAATATCAAATTCAACATTTTCTTCCATTTTAACCATAAAAAATTGAATTTAACTTATATTCAAACCCCTAAACATTCAAACTTCCACATATTACAATGGAGAGTAATTATTTACAGAGATCTAACATTCCAGAAATGGTGATTTTCGACTGTTCAACGTGGGTCCGGTCTTGGTCGAAGTGGGCCAGGTCTGGACTCCTTTTTTTTTCCTCTCTATTTTCCTCTTCTCTTCTTTCCAAATGAGGGTATTTTCGCCCCTTTGGATTTAGTTTACATTTTTTTTATTAACAAATCTGGTCAAAGGCCATTTTGAAAAAATGGCCGGGTGGAGTAGCCATAGGCCACTATTTCCTCTTAGTTTGATCCCTACTTAGAGCCTATTTGATAATTATTATTGCAGAAAAAATAGTTTTAAATAATAATTTTAGAAAAATATGTGGTTGTAAAATAAGGAAACGTTTTTGGTATAAGTGTAGATTATTTTTATTGTATGAATATGTGATTAAAAATAATATTATAGCAAACCATAAAATTAATTAACGATTGTGAAATAGGCACTTAGTAGAAAAATAGATTTTGTAATAATAATTTTTTTAAAAATATGCAATTAAAATATAGAAAAGTGTTTTAAATTTACGTATAAAATTATTTTACGAGGGATTAAAAATAAACTGACTTGGACAAGAAAAAGTCAACAAAGTTGCAAATGCACCACATTTCACTGCATGGGAATGGACAAATATGCACCAAATTTTTTCGCTGAAACATTGGGATTCAACACACACGTGCCCTACAACATCTGTCAAGTTGTTGCCATCAGTACAGCACAAGATTCCCAACCGTGTTCCTTTTGGTTGTCTGGAAGTACGTAAGTTATGCCCAGTATCGTAGATATTTCTTTTTTTGGAGAATAGGTTTTGTGAAACTTGATCCTTTAGCCCGTTTGACCCCTATTTTCTGAAAATAAAAATAAATGAAATAAATTTTTTTTGAAAAATAAATAGTTTAAAAAGAAGAATTTTTTTTTTCATTTACGTATAATATTATTTTATGAAAGATTGTGGGGTTGAAAATAGGAGAGAGAATAATGGAATGAAATTTAATGAGGATGAAACGGGGGCTTAATGTGTAGATAAAAATTATAAAAAAATTTAAATTAATATACAAAATTATTTTATTGAGTAAATATGTCATGTCATTAAGAATGAGGTTGGAGAAAATTAAATTTTAATAAAATAGAGCTAAACAAGGGAAATTTGTACTTAAATAGTCAAATAACTTTTCATTGGTAAAAGTTGGAGTAAGTGTGTTTGGGAGGGTTTTTCAAGCACAAAAGCTCTATAAATTCAGCTTACACGATAAGCTCAAGTTAGTATATATTTAATGAATCTTTTAAATTGATCGGGATGTTTAGGGGTTTTCTTAATAATAAAGATGATGAACTTTCAATCTTTCCTCTAGAAAATTCTCGAGTCTTATAGGAGATGATGTTTTGAGGGTCGGGCGAATGTTGGAAACAACTGAGTGTTGGAATCTTCTCATAGGGAGAAAAATATTTGCATCGGCGTGGGCTATTGATGTTATGGTTTGCGAAAGGAGACCGTCTACAGATAGATTTCCTTAAGAGGCATGTGATGTGGAGGTGGCATCTTGCTCCAACTAGCTACACTTTGTGACACAACCGATGCACCCATTGTGAAGTCATTCGACTAAGCAGTCCAAAGTAACATTGCTGCTATGCTTCACTATTGATTGAGTTGTATATGCCGATACATAATTTTAATACGACATCATCGAACTCAATTATTCTTATTAATCTAGTAAAATATAAAATTATTTAAACTATCCTGCACATATATCGACGAAATGTTAGAGTAATTTGTTCGATTTAAAATGTCTTCTTAAAATGTTTATGACATGTTTTACCATAAAATTATTGTTTATCGTCTTAGGTATGTGCGTGCGTGTGTGTTCCAATGTGTTGATGGGTTAAAATATACTATATAAATTATTATACACACACACATATATATATAGAGAGAGAGAGAGAGAGATTTTGCTCAATTAAATATAACCAAAAATATAATTATTTGATGTCAAACAATTGAAATAATGTTCATAAATTTTTGAATTGCTAACTAAACAGTCAACATGTTTTTAGTAAAATTCTTCTAGAAAACTTTGTTGACAAAATAAATACTCACAAGTCACAAAAACTATGCCAAATAAGTCCTAGGTTACTCATGCTAATAATAAAATAAATTATTCAAATACGTTTGAGAAAAAAATTACGTAAAAGTAACTTATGTACTTTAATTTAAGTTTAGCTAAATATGCTCGAAAAGACTCTTTTACGACCATAAATTTGCAAGTTAAGTAAAGTAAAGATATTCATGATAAGTCGTTAATATAGTTCGTTAAATGCACGTAACAAGATTGTAACATAACTGATTTAGCAAAAAGATGATAAAATTTAGATGGACTTGCATTGTGAGGATTCTCTTCATTAAGGTAAGGTTTCATATTGTAAATTACATCAACCACACGTCAAGAGAAGGGCAAAGATGTTTGAGACGTTTTTTCCTCGCATAACAAATATCATAGTACGACATGCAATTATTTACTTAAAGTTAAAATCATACGAAATAAACATTGAAATATGACGCCCAATTATTTATAAAAAGTCGAAATCACGTATTGGAATCAACCACTACTTTTCGACTACATTTCAAAATCGATAACCATGTTGTGGTGAATGATGATAATTTGTTGATGTGAAGTTAACGTATTTCCAATTTATTGACCACATTGTAGTGTGTAAGTATTTCTTTTTGTATGAATTTGACCCAAAAAAATCCTGTGTATACGCTAAATAATCAAGAAAAGCCAAACACAAGGTTGAATGATTTTTGTTAATTGATATGATTTTGAATTGTCTCGTGCAATATGGCCACAAAAATTGGGGTGGTGGTCCGTGGGGGCTGCATCAATAATGAACTTTCAATTTTCTATTATTTTAGCTTCATGCTCCAATCAAATTTGAGAAAAGAAGGATATTTCTAAAATCTTCTCCACAACTTACATTGTAAAAGTTTATTTGGTTCAACGAAAAATTCTTTTTTTTTTTTTTGAAATGAATAATTAAAAAGTTATAAGGCCTTGTTTGAGTCGTTTTCTTTCAAAAAAATATATTTTTAAACAGTGACATCATTTCAACCACACATTCTTCAATAAAATAATATTACACGCGAATATAAAACTTTTCCACTTTTTCATCAATCTACTATTCCAAAATACATTCTTTCAAAATATTGTGACTCAAACACACACTAAAAGTATTAAATGGCAAGATTGCTAACAACTGTTTTATGGTCTATATTATCGAAAATTGCACTTGTAGTGTTATCATGTGCATGTATAGATGCAAGCTCCTAGCTATATTTGCTATCATTTATATTTGCCACCCGTGTATTGCGGTGGCTGCCCCTTGGGGATCCTGAGTACTGGACGGACGGACGGTATGCCACTCGTGTTATCTTGCTCCATAATAATAATATTTAAAATTACTTTCGTGTTTAACATTGTTCATTATATGTCACCAGTTTAATCATTTATCAAGTTATTACTGCTTATGTCGTGTGAGATAACTACTTTCACACACTACGTATCACGAATTTCCAACTTCAATTACATTTATTCCAAGTTACGGCGAATATTTTTCACACAATTAGACTCAAAAGTTCACATTTTTTTTTTTTGTCAATTTATTCTCATGACAAATCAAATAAGATATTATTTTTAAATAATTGGACAATTGTTGGTGAATTACCACCTTATAAAATTCCACGTGTACTTCAATGATTGTTCTAACTTTAGGGTCCATTTCACTGATCATTTGATGATGAATAATGATATTTTGGCATTAAACTTTTTTTGTACTGTAGATCGGCGGGTAAGGTGTAACCATAAGACGGCGGACTAGATTACATATCTACAAACAGGTACAACCCACCATTCCTTATCCAATGATTACATCACACGTGGCCTACGCAATCAAATTGTCTCCGTGTCATTTTTAGATTTGTCAGGATCAGCGCCATCTCTCCCATCCTCAGTTTTATCATGTACTAATTTACACGTTCATAATATTTGATTGAAAAATAAAAATATTTAGTCTTGTTGGTCTCTCTTTTCTTTTTAACAACATAATTTTCAATAAAAAATATTATATGTAAATTAAAAAAATTTCACTCTTTTTTAACCACATATTCTTCAAAAAAACACTATTCCAAAATACATTTTTTCCCCAAAATTTGGTTTTAACGGAAGACAAACAAGATTTTTTACGTTTTATATGTCTAATAGTCCTATTATACTTTGCCCTGTTTGGTCTAATTAAAAAAAAAATTGTAAAAAAAGAGTTAAAATCTGATTTGATCCATAACTTTCATCAACTTTTTAAACATAAATTTCATTAATTTTTTACTAAAAATCTGATTTTTAGCGAAATCAAACAAGAGCTTGAACAATCTCCTAAATTATCGATAGTTTGCATAATGTTGTTGGATTGGTCGTATTGTGTTAAGAAATAACAACTCTATTTGTGGTGGCTCAATTCGTTCTAAAAAACTTATGCACGAAAGAATTTATAAAGAACTAACAATGTTTGATACCGTGATTCACAATTTTTAAATGAAGACAAGGTCTATTACTTATTTACATTCTTCACGTGACACCATAAAAATTAATTCAGACTCTCCTGCTAGGACACCTTTAAATATGAACTATCAAAATTTTACTTGATATTACAATGGACAAGGTGACCATATACTAACCAAGACATCGAAACCTGATATTTTGTGCTATAAATAGGTCCTTCTCTCAAGCCTTCTCCCACATTCAGTTTTCACTTGACATTCTTTGTTCTTGTAAAATCTGGGCAAATCCAGTTGGTTCTTCTTCAAAGGTACGTATATTTCTAAATTGTTATTGTTATTATTTTTTAACAATGCTCAGTTTCAAAACAATAAACTATACATATCACCATGAAGTGACTAGTGACTAACCCGAGCAAGAAAAAGTTCTACCGTTCTTCATGGAAAGAGAACTCGTCTTTCTTCAACTGGCTCGTAAGATGAAGCCGATCAAGTGGTTATAAGTTCCCGAGTTAAGTTAATTTGGCAATATGATATGAGATGCAACCAGAGTAGTTACAGTCCATTCGTTTTTAGAATTGACGTTCATGACGACCCATATTTCAAAATGACAGACTTGTTAAATCGAAATGGTCAATAAGAGAGAGTGCTCAAGCGATTTTAAGCTGTTTTTATTTGTTATCTGATTCATTTTGTGTCATCTTCTGATTTTGCCGAGAAGAAAAGATTACCGCATTGAAGAAGCCATGACAATCAAGCCAATTGTACGAATTGTGGACGGGAAACTGGTGGTTAAGGACCGGACCATATTGACAAACGTGCCGGACAATGTGATAGCCACCTCTGGAGCCTCGGCCGGGCCGGTGGAGGGCATGTTCTTGGGGGCCGAGTTCGACCACGATAACAGCTGCCACGTGGTGTCTCTTGGGACGCTGCTCGAGGTACGATTCTTGGCTTGCTTCAGGTTCAAATTGTGGTGGATGGCCCAGAAAATGGGGGACAAGGGCCGAGACGTTCCCCTGGAAACTCAGTTCTTGTTGATGGAAACAAAAGATGAATCAAATTTAGAGTCAGATGTTATTGGAAATGAGGATAACAACGTTGTTTACACAGTGTTTTTGCCTTTGGTTGAGGGACCATTCAAAGCTTGTCTTCAGGGGAATGTTCATGATGAGCTTGAATTGTGTTTAGAGAGTGGGGATATCGACACTGTAGGGTCGACATTCGCTCATTCAGTTTACATTAATTCAGGTACTGATCCATACGTCATGATATACGATGCGATGACAGCCATCAAATTGCATCTCGGGACATTTAGGCTTAGGCACGAGAAAAAGTTGCCCGGATTTGTGGATTATTTCGGGTGGTGCACATGGGATGCTTTCTACCAAGAGGTGACTCAAGAGGGGGTTGAGGCTGGCCTCGAAAGTCTCACTGCAGGCGGGACCCCTCCAAAGTTCATCATCATCGATGATGGCTGGCAATCGGTCGCAGGCGATTACGAAAACAATGAACAACAACAACGACCCCTTCTAAGACTAACCGGAATCAAAGAAAACTCGAAATTCCAAAACAAAAACGACCCAACAGAGGGAATCAAGAACTTAGTCAACATTGCGAAACACAAGCACGGACTCAAATATGTCTACGTATGGCACGCGATAACCGGCTACTGGGGCGGCGTCCATCCCGGCGTGAAAGAAATGGAGGAATACGGATCAAAAATGCAGTATCCAAAGCTGTGCAAGGGAGTTCTAGAGAATGAACCAGGGTGGAAAACTGATGCAATTGCAATGCAAGGATTGGGATTAGTGAATCCCAAAAATGTGCAGAAATTTTACAATGAATTGCATAGTTATTTAGCCTCTGCTGGGGTTGATGGAGTAAAAGTAGATGCACAATGCATACTGGAAACACTAGGGGCAGGACTTGGGGGTAGAGTTGAATTAACAAAGCAATATCATCAGGCACTTGATACTTCTGTTGCTGGGAATTTTCCTGATAATGGCTGCATTTCTTGCATGAGTCACAATCTTGAATCCCTTTATTGGTATGTTTTTCTTATACATGTTTGGCTAGGCTTTAAAACTCTAAAGTAGTGGTCAAAGTTAAAAATAAGTTATTACCGTGTGTTTTGATCTAACGCTCTAAAACAAACCAGCTCAAAACAAGCAGCTATTGTGAGAGCGTCGGATGATTTCTACCCACGGGATCCTGTTTCCCATACAATTCACATTGCTGCAGTTGCATACAACAGTGTGTTCCTTGGAGACATAATGCTAACTGATTGGGACATGTTCCATTCACTCCACCCGGCAGCTGAGTACCATGGATCTGCAAGGGCAATAAGCGGTGGACCTGTCTATGTTAGGTAAGATATCTTCGAGAAGTTTTTGTTACGTTGAACTGGACAAAATTGAAATAAAGACTAGACAGAATCGAATATCACACAGAGAGACACATCATAAAATTTATTAGTTATTTTGTAGAATCTTATTTTGTCTAACGTATCAAATGTACAATAGTTTTATTTGTGCTATCTTCAGAATCAATTCTTGCATTTCTTGAACACATAGTAAACTAACATAGTTTTTGTAAAGTTATTGATTCTTCTTGATCAATTATTGTATTTCTTAAACATACAGTTAACTAACACACAATCTTTGCAACAGTGATGCACCTGGGAAACACAATTTTGATCTTCTGAAGAAGCTAGTTCTACCGGATGGTTCAATTCTTCGAGCTCGGTTACCTGGTCGACCTACCAAGGATTGCCTGTTCTCTGATCCTTCTCGTGACAGTGTTAGGTAGACTTTCTTAATTTAACATTGTTGTTCAGTAAGGAGAACTTCATAAAACTCATCATCAAAAAAGAATGAAGCTAAAATCTCATTTAACGTCAAGATTGTCTTAATACTCTGTGCAATAGACTTCCAATTCAAGGGCCCAAGCAGCCAAACTTCGTTCAAAATCCCACTAAAATCTTACTAACTCTGGTTTTATTTCAGCCTGTTGAAGATATGGAACATCAACAAGTATACTGGAGTACTTGGAGTATACAACTGCCAAGGTGCAGCATGGAACTGTGTTGAGAGGAAGAACACATTCCACCAAACTCAGTCTGAACCAATAACAGGCAATATTAGAGGAAGTGATGTACATCTGATTTCTGAAGTCGTCCTGGACTTCAGCTGGAATGGTATTGTGGCTATATACTCCTACCAGAGTCGTAACCTTGTCACTCTGCAATACAATGTTGCCATACCGGTGTCACTCAAGGTCCTCGAGCACGAGATCTTCACTATTAGTCCAATTAAAGAATTGGTGCCCGGTTTCAGCTTTGCACCCTTGGGCCTCATTGACATGTTCAATGCTGGTGGCGCAATAGAAGAGCTCAATTATGAAGTCAAGGCTGGGACTCAAGTTTCTGGAGCCGGAGAGGAGAACTTGAGCACGAGGGCTGTGGCCATCGTCTCCATGGATGTTAAAGGCTGTGGGCAATTTGGAGCTTACTCTTCAACTAGGCCCAGAAAGTGCACAGTGGGATCATCACCGGTCAAGTCTGAATATGATTCAGCGTGCGGGTTGTTGACCTTGAATTTGCACGATATGCCTCCTGAAGATCAGAAAGTTCACATTGTTGAGATTGAACTATAAACATGCTTTTTAGGCTGGTTAAAGGATCATAACTGGAAATTATGGAGCTAATAAAGTGGACATACCGGAGGTGGTGCAGTACTTTCCATATGCTGGTTAAATCTCGTCCATTCTAGAAATATCTAATACCATGTATCAATCATGTACTACGCATAGACAAGCCCCTCGGGCCGGAGAAAAATTGAGTGTGCCTGTTATCATCTTCCTGGTGGGAAGAAACCAATAATAGTAGAATGGCAATTTAAAAAAGTTCCATCATTATCATGCCTGTTAAATTATGAGATGTTTTTCAGTCAATTTTCTTGATACCATTTGAGAGGGGTTACATTGTTATGATCATAAGCAACAAGAATAAATACACCCCCTGTAATGCTAATTTTTTATCCTGAAACATACCATTGAACAGATGCAGCACTACAAAGAAAAGGCAGTTTGTAACCAGTCTAAATACAACCAAAATTAAGCACAATTTGGAATTCCAAACCAACTGGGAGTAGGAAAATTGCACGTAATTTTATAACAGTTAAGTAGGAAAATCGCAAGTGAAAATACAAAAATCTTTTAACTCATTTTGATATCCACAGAACAGTTCCTTGCACAAGAGAGTTGAATTGCAACTTTCATCAGTAAATGAAGGGATCTTCATTGTTGAAACGAGCTGTTCAATCAAGTGAAAAATACTACGCTCGAATCATTGAGATTTCTGTCAAATTCTAGCCACCATGGCAGAGGAAAACTTGCTCTGGATTTTTCTTGAAGCCTTCTGCTATATATTTCTCGTCTTCCGTCTGCTAAAAGGTCTCCATTTTATCCATGCTTCAAACTTTTCATCTCCCTCCTGGTGCTTGAAATACAAAGTTTCTTCTTCATCTTATTCAAATGGTTGAACAGAACTTCTAATTCCTTGCAAAATTTATCAGTTTTCCACCTCTTCAAAGTTCTCATTAGTCATTACCTACCTGCCTAGAAAGTATTCCAGTATTACTTCACATCAAAAAGTTCCAGCTGCAACTTTGCAATTTCAAAGTGATCACTCTCTTCGTGGTGTGGAGGTTCTGCAGCATGTCAATAACTATTGATTAACAAAATGCAGGCAAAGAGTTTCTTCAATATCATGCTATCCCCAACTGTACTCCTTAAAATGCTTAATTTGCCAATACAATTTTATCTCATGCATTGTAGGATGATCTTCCTCCATTCATCTAGCCAAGGACTGGTTGAAAATAAAATAAAAATAAACAAATGTGTCTTCCCTCTAAAATTTCAATCTTTTACACGAAATAGTTTAACATGGAAACAAATAAGACAAGGTCCAAGGTTAAAATCTTATTGCTAACTCTTTATAAAACTTCTATGAATCCGAATTTTTATTTTGAAAATATTGAATCTTACTTGCACGTGACAGGCATGTTGAAGAAAAAATATATATAAATGAATTCACATTTGTTCTTCATCAAATTTACTACCTCTCTATGTGTTTTCAGCAACAGACGATGGGTTGTGACACATAACTAGACTGCTCTCTTCTACATTTTCCTCTCATCTCCTTTCTTGTGTTTCTTTACTCGAGTTTTATGTTTTTTCTATTAAGCTCAGAACAAGCAAAATTTGTTTTATTTGTTTTGAAAAATTTTCTAGTAGTGGAAGAAGGTTCTTGTTATGTTATTTGCTACTTTGCCAATCTATTAATTGCAACTTTAGAAATCGATTTTATCTTTCTAGTTTCAAATTGAGGCCAACGTTTTAAAGCGCCTTAAGGCTTATGCCTGATTCATGAAGTCTTACTAACAAGGTATTCCCAATAGCCAAAGAAATCGAATCATATTAAGTGCTTAAAAAATCTCTAGATTGGCAAGCACAATATTTAAGTATCACCTGATAATTCAAGGTTACAGTAGATTGCACACACAATGTATCCCAAATTAATATTGAATAATATTACACTTGAGATAGAAAACTTTACCAAAAAAAAAATTGGGAAAAAATCAATTCACATGCCACCTGAACTTGGTTGTCATACAAAACCAAAACCCAAGCAGTTGAGACAGCGTTGTACCCTTCAATCGAAGCAAATGAGAACATCAGTTTCACAACCACTTCAACTATTAAACAGGAACGTTATGGACAACAAAAGGAAAAGGGCTGAAATGAAGATCACTTACCTAAATCCATCACAGGTTGGGCAAACACATGGATTTATAAACACGGGATCATAAAGAGGAGACCACTCTATTATGCCATTAGTTTTACACAGTTTGCAAGGGTAATAACCTATCCCTTTACAAGCCCCACATAGTCTGCCATACTTTTTCTGCAAAAAGACACAGAGTTAATGATATTTCTAACGAAAGAAACATAGCAAATCAAAATTTGACCCCATGAGTTGCAATGCATAATCTATGTGAATTTATTGGACAGAGGAATAGAAACTGAATAAAAACCTCATCAATCATCATATTTTGAATACCTAATGCAATCAAAGTTGATTTACAAAATTTGGCACCCATGCATTCATAAATTACCCTTTTATGTAGAGTGAGACGTCCTGAAATGGAAGAGGTTAAGAAACCAAGAGCAAAAGTTCCACCAAAGAATGCAACAGCAGCTGTAGCAAACATGCGCAGTGTTCGGGAAACACCATTGCTGGACATCTTTTACCACAGTGCTTGTTTGTTTATCCTTTTTAAAGCTTTTTACTGCCAAGTATAAAAATTTGGGTTAGAACACAAGACAGATAACTCCAAAACCACACAATATCATTTGGGGATACAAGCAAATGAGTGATCTCTAGAAAGACCTATTTCTCATAAACCATTTTCCAATTTTTACACCTCAAAACTTCTAGATCCTTTTGTTTGCATCTCACCTATCTTTTGTTCCTTTTTTTT